>NW_004443978.1:14415521-14417989 GCF_000243295.1 Trichechus manatus latirostris
TACTGGCCTAAAGGAGACTGGAGAAACCCCGAGAGTATGGCCCCCAGACACCCTTTTAGCTCAGTGGTGAAGTTATCTCCGAGGTTCACTGTTCACCCTGGGAGTAGATAGCCCCGTAAAACCAAATGAGACTAACAAGGTACAGGAGTTCAGTGACAAGGGCGAGAAGGCAGAAGGGGACAAGGAAGCTGGTGATAGGGAACCCAAGGTTGAGCAAGGATAGTGTTGATGTGTTGTGAGATTGTTAATCATTGTCATAGGGCAACATTTGTAGTAACATTAAATGAGAAACCATTTTGTTCTGTAAGCCTTCATCTTAAGTGAAAATAACAGCACAATTGGAAGAGCATAGTCAATGTCACTGCACTGTGCCTGTAGAAATTTTTGAAATGGTGTATCTTTGGCTATGTGTATTTTCACAAAAAAAAGGGTTGAGAAGTTAGAGGGTTGACATGTTGTGGGGTTGTTAACCAATGTCATAAAACAATATGTATACTACTGTTTCCTGAGAAACTATTTGTTCTGTAAGCCTTCAACTGAAGTACAATTAAAAAAAAAGAAGAAAAGAAAAAAAAAGACTTATTAAACAGCCACAGTAATCAAAACAGCCTGGTACATGTTCAATGACAGACACAAAGACTAGTGGAACAGAATTGAGAACCCAGAAGTAAATCCACCCATATATGGGCAGCTGATCTTCAAGAAAGTGTCAAAGTCCATTCAACGGGGAAGAAACTGTCTGTTTAACAAATGGTGGTGGCAAAACTGGATATCCATTTGCTGAAAAAAGAAATATGATCTGTTTCACACACCTTACACAAAAATTAACTTAAAATGGATCAAAGAGCTAAATGTTAAAGCTAAAACTATAAAGTTCCTAAAAGATAACATAGAGACAAAACTAGTCTTAATTTTTTGCATAAATAGTCTATCAAAACCAACTAAAAATGCATGAACAACAGAAGAGAAGTTAGAAACCCGGACCTACTAAAAATTAAATACTTATACTCACCAAAAGACTTTACCAAAAGAGAACCTATAGACTAGGAAAAAAATATTCAGCAATGACCTATCTGACAAGGGTCTGATCTCTAAAATGCATAGAAAACTTCAACAACAAAAAGACAAACAATCCAATGAAAACATGGGCAAAGGACATGAACAGACACTTCACCAAAGAAGACATTCAGGCAGCCAACAAACACATAAAAAGATACTTCCGGATCATTAGCCATTAGAGAGATGCAAATCAAAACTACAATGAAATACCATCTCACATCTGCAAAAATGGCACTGATCAAAAAAACAGAAAACAACAAATGCTAGAGAGGTTGTGGGGAGATTGGAACTCTTATACGCTGCTGATGAGATTGTAAAATGGTACAACCATAGAAAACAGCATGGTACTTCCTCAAAAAGCTAGAAATAGAAATACCTAGGATCTAGGATTCCTACTCGTAGGTATCCAAGAGATATACGAGCAGTGACATGAATAGACATATGAACACCTACATTCATTGCAGCATTATTCACAATAACAAAAGATGGAAACAAACTAAGCGCCCATCAACAGATGAATGGATAAGCAAATTGTAGTACATAGATACAATGGAATAATACTCAACAATAAAGAATAATGAGTCCTCGAAACATAATATGAATGAATCTGGAGGACATTACGCTGAGTGAAATAAGTCAATCACAAAATAACCAATATTGTATGGTCTCACCATTATAAAAGTCAAGAATAGATAGACACAGAAAACAATGTTCTTTGATGTTTGCCAGGGATGGGGGGTAAGGGGAATCAATTTCTAGATAGTAGAAATTTGTTATTTTTGGTGATGGGAAAGGTGATAGCAAATATGGGTGAAGTCTGCACCACTTGACCAAGGTAAGTGAAGACACTAAGAAGTACACAAGAAAAAGGGACAATTTCAGTAAATGCTGTAAGCTACACATAGGCAGTCCATGGATTATGAACAAGTTCCATTTCTAAATCTGTCTGTAAGTCGAATTTGTACATAAGTCAGAACCATTAGGTATGGCTCATATCTAACATCAGTTAGTGAAATGTTTGTCTTAGTATATAGTGTACCTTTCTATGCATAAAAACATTAAAGAAATACTTCCAGATACACTAAAACATCTTTAACCTAATAATACAGTAATAATAATAATAATATTTTGATGTGCATCACAAAGTGGCACTCGTTATTATGAACCACTGTATGTACCTCGAATTTTTAATAGACTTTACCGGGCTGGTTCGTAACTACCAGTTGTACATAAGTCCGACGTTCGTAACCTGGTGACTGCCTGTACAATTTTGCAACAACAGTAATAGTAATAACAACCAAAAAATATGTGTGTGGTTACATAGGTGGATATGTATGTATATATGTGTATAGGAAGGCATATGCAAATACATGCACTTGCATGTATAGGTGTACCTGTAGGCATATATA
>NW_004443978.1:14418089-14429005 GCF_000243295.1 Trichechus manatus latirostris
GTGTGCTGCATATATATCCATGTATATGACAAAGCACATAGGCGGCACAGTTACGGAGACTTTCAAGACATATCCAAACACCTCCCGGAATTGGATAACTGGGTTAAAAGACTTAGGACCACAATCTCATGGGACAACTCAGTAAATTGACATAACATAGTTCATAAAGATAATGTTTTACATTCTAGTATGATGAGTAGCATCTGGGGTCTTAAAAGTTTGTGATCAGCCATTTAAGATACAACTATTGGTCTCTGCTCATCTGGAGCAAAAGAGAGTGAAGGAAACCAAAGACTCAAAGAAGAAAACAACAAAGAACTAATAGCTCACACGAACCACAGCCTCTTCTAGCCTGAGACTGGAAGAACTAGATGGTGTCCAGCAACCACTACCACCAATCTGACCAGGGACACAATAGAAGGTCCTAGATAGAATGGAAGGAAAATGTAGAACAAAATTTAAATTCCTAAAAAAGGCCAGATTTACTGGATCGACAGAGACTACAGGAACCCCTGAGACTATCGCTGGAAGATGCCTTTTGAACTTGGAACTGAAGCTAATGCTGGAGGTCACTTTTCAGTCGAATAATAGATTGGCTTATAAAATAAACAATATCACCCATAAGTAATGTGTTCCCTTAATGTGTGTCCCTTAAACAATTGATTATATGAGACCAAAAGTGAACATTTACCCACAAGCAAAAATGAGAAGGCAAGGAGGAGAAGGGACACTAGATCAATGGAAACAGAGCAAACAGAATGGAAATAATGAGAATGCTGACAAATTGTAGAAATTGTAACCAATGTCACAGAACAATTTGTATAAAATTTGTTAAACGGGAACCTAATTTTCTGTGTAAACTTTCACCTAAAACACAATAAAATATTTTTTTAAAAAAGAATTTTAGACTCTACTAGAGCAGTGGTTCTCAAAGTGTGACCCGCAAACCAGCAGCATTGTTAGAACTTGTTAGAAAAGAAAATTCTAAGACGTGAATCAGAAACTCTGGGGATGGGTCTCAGCAATTTGTGCTTTAACAAGCTCTCCAGGTGGTTCTGATTCATGTTAAAGTTTGAAAATTATAAGGAAAGCTGGGCAATAAATCAATAATACTACTGTCATATGCTTCAGATGTGCATCAGGGTTGTATCCTTTCACCATACTTATTCAATCTGTATGCTGAGCAAAGAATCTGAGAAGCTGGACTATATAAAGAAGAACGGGGCATCAGGATTGGAGGAAGATTAATTAACAACCTGCAATATGCAGATGACACAACCTTGCTTGCTGAAAGCGAAGAGGACTTTAAGCCCTCACTGATGAAGATCAAAGAATATAGCCTTCAGTTTGGATTACACCTCAACATAAAGAAAACAAAAATCCTCATAACTGGACAATAAGCAAAATCATGCTACACAGAGAAAAGATTTATGTTGTCAAGAATTTCATTTTACTTGGATCCACAATCAATGGCCATGGAAGCAGCAGTCAAGAAATCAAATGGGGGAAATTTGCTGCAAAATACCTCTCTGAAGTGTTGAAAAGCGAAGATGTCACTTTGAGGACTAAGGTGCACCAAGCCATGGTATTTTCAATTGCCTCATATGCATGTGAAAGCTGGACAATGAATAAGGAAGACTGAAGAACTGATGCCTTTGAATTATGGTGTTAGTGAAGAATACTGAATATACCATGGACTGCCAGAAAAACAAACAAATATGTCTTGGAAGAAGTACAGCCAGAGTGCTCCTAGAAGCAAGGATCATGAGACTTTGACTCTTGTACTTTGGACATGTTGTCAGGAGGGACTAGTCCCTGGAGAAGGACATCAGGCTTGGTAAAGGGTCAATGAAAAGAGAAAGACCTCATCAAACATAGCAACAATTGTGAGGATGGTGCGGGACTGGGCAGTATTTCGTTCTGTTGTACATTGGGTCACTGTGAGTTGGAACCAACTCGATGGCACCTAACAACAACATGCTTCACTGAAATACTGTGGAGATAGGTGGTTTAGGAAAGGATTCCTGAAAAGCGATACCTCACCTAAGTTCTGAGGGATGCATAAATAAGAGGTGGCTGAATAAAGAAGTGTAGGGGTGAGACAACATGGAGTTAGGTTGGGGCCTTCCAGAAAAAAGTCTTCTGGAATTCTGGCACCCGAATCTCCCTGGACCTGTGGAACACTTCTCCTCGACTGACCTCCTGTTAACAGTCTTGTGTAAACTTGCTCTCCCTGCTCTGTGCATTGTCAGGCCTACCTTGCCCTGCTGAAGTCCTAATCTTGGTTCCTCATCTACCTCTTCTTCTACCATTGAAATCCTTGTATAAAATGAGTTGATCTATGTGGAAGGCCACTGTGACATTTCTGACCTTGGCTGTACCTCATAACTTTCCTGCCGATTTCTCCATCATCACTGCCTGCCATCCCCCTCAATAACATTTCTCCACCCCCACACCAAGTGATATGCTCTTTCCAATATCCATGTATCTGATATATTGCTGCCTTTGATTGAACTGTCCAACTTCATCAGCTATATGATGGCCAAACTCATACCCACCCTTCGCATCTCAGTTCAACCATGACTTCCTCTCTAAGGCCTTCCCTTGACCTTCCCAGGGAGTTAGTAGTTTCCTTTCAAGTGCTACCTAACAAATTGTGCATATCTCTATTACAGCAGGTAGCCCAAACTGTTGGCTTAAATGCCTATCTATCAAAGAGTTATAGATCCTGAAGCAATGATTGTGATCTTCTCATTATTATATCCTCAGGGCTTAATGGTGACACCCAATAATAGTTAATAACAAAACTAATGTTTATCAGGTACTTATAAGATGCCAGATATTGTTTTAGGTACTTTGCCTGGACTTAGTGAGTTAGGTTTTGGTGTTCCATCTTACCAGCACCCTTTACTCTTGACAAGAGAACCCCATCCTGGGCCTTGCACTTTTGAAGGCTCAGCTCTGCTGTGCTCTTCTTCCTCCTAGAATGAGGTATACACAAGGCTAAGGGAATTTGCCTATCCACACCCTATGTCCACTCCCAGGACCATACTCTGGGTTCTCATGTCCCCAGAATTCCTTGCCAAAATGTCCTTGGAGCTACTTCCAGGGCCTGCCCAGGCATCTGCCACTATCTTTCCTGCATGGGCTACCATGCCTTAGTTGTGTACACCCTACATTCCGAGGAGTGGCCTAAGGGCTTGTCTTTGCTGGGATGTGGATGTAGCTTCGGTGTGTTGACTAGGGTGTCCACACATACCCTGCCAGACCCTTACACTGTAGAAAAGTGCTAGTTTTGAGAAGAGAAGGGGGTAGGCCAAAAGCTGAAGACCTCTACATTCCAGTATAGAATGCTAAGGAGCCTGATGAAAACCAAAAACCAAACCTGTTGCTGTCAAGTCTATTCCGACTCATAGTGACCCTATAGGACAGAGTAGAACTGCCTCATAGAGTTTCCAAGGATTACCCGGTGGATTCGAACTGCCGACCTTTTGGTTAGCAGCCATAGCTATAAACCACTATGCCACCACGGTTTCCTAAGAAGCCTGAGAATTATAAATTTATACCTGAACTAGCTTTTTGAAGGTATACTTGTCAAGGTAGGTGGACAAAACATAGTTTATTCAATAGCCTATTAGGGTAATTTACAATTTTGAAATATTTCGAGTATGGAGGCTAACATTTGTACTCTTGCCCTGGAACCTACAAATGTTAGGGGTGGACCTATTTATCCTCACAACAAAACAACAAAAATAATGGATATTATTATCATCAACTCCATTTTACACCTGAGTAAACTAAGGCAAAGGAGTCCTGGTGGTGCAGTGGTTGAAAGGGCAGCAGATCGAAACCAACAGCAGCTCTGTGGGAGAAAGATGTGGCAGTTTGCTTCTATAGAGATTTACAACCCTGGAAACACTATGGGGCTGCTATGAGTCAGAACCGACTCGACAGCAGTAGGTAAACCAAGGCAAAAAGATGTTGAGTTTTTTGTCTACACAGCTGAGAAGTGGCAGAGCTGTGATTCAAACAGAGCCATCTGACTCCAGACCGCACACTCTTATATGACGTAGTTGATTGAACCATGGTATTTTTTTACCAGAGTTAGGGCAACACCCTAAATCTCGAACACATAAATCAAATCCATCAGGAATTGTGGTCACAGTCAAAGCTGTGAACGTTAGTATTTAGGGCAAGAAGTGGAAATGCAAAGGCCTAGACCAAAAAGGAATAATAAGTTAAAACATTTTCTTTTCCTTAGAAATCTTCTATTTGTAACCCAATTGAAAATATAAAAATTGAAAGAATAGGTATTTTTCTCCTGAATCTTTCTTGGCTCCCCTTACCCTGGCCCTGGCTGTCTCCACATTTCTAAATCTACCAAACAACATAATTCACTGTGCAGAGCAAATCATTAGGGTTGCCAGGTGTTCAATTTTGAACCAGACAGTCTGGTATTTGAGCTTTCTGCTGAGAAAACAAATAAAGAAAGCACCAGTGATTTTTAATTGAGTTTCGTTATTATCATGTAAAGATGAGCTTGTAGGAGAACATTCTCACCAACTCTCCAGGCTGCACTCTGTTCTGAGTCTGCTTTCCTCTTACATATCAGCCTATCTAGGCCAGTCTGTCTCCAAACTGACTGCTCTAGCGAGCTGATGAGCTTGCTTCTGAACTCATATTGGCACCTTCTACTTACTGGCCATGCATCATGCAACTATGCTAGACGATTTTCTTGTACTGATATCTCTAAAGCCCTTGTAGCAAGTGGTAAAGTTTCTGGGGTATATTTAAAAATACTAATTAAAGAAATAGAAAAATAAATACTCAGAAGAGCATTTGAATGGAGGCAAAGTGAGCCATTAAGAGAAAAGCAGAGTATGTCCATAAGTCTAATCACGGTCATTGAAGAGGTGAAGGCATTAAAATGTTATTACATCATTTAAAATAAACCAAATTATTCTTTAAAATTATATTTAAGTCCCAATTAAATCTGACTCCAGTAACTTAATGCTAATGTAAAGATTTTAAATTGGTGTAAGCATCTATAATAAGAGAATAGCTGAAAAATTTTACATTTTGAGGCTATAGTATATACAACATTCATTGACTTTCCAGACTGGTAAGAAGCAAATGGGTTTGGGTGGATATTAGCAAGACAAGAAAAGAGTCTAGTCTTCTTTACTAACTTTGTTTAACCTTAAACCAAAACCAAAAACCCACTGCCGTCTAATAGATTTTGACTCATAGCGACCCAGGGTCTCTGACCCTGTTGGATGGAGTAGAATTCCCCTATACGGTTTCAAAGGCTGTAAGTCTTTATGGAAGACTTTCTCACATGGAGCTGCTGGTTAATTCAAACCACCGACCTTCTGGTTAGCAGCTGAGAGCTTTAACCACCTCACTACCAGGGTTCCTTTGTTTAACCTTAGACAATGGTAAGTGAATTTATTTACCCTTGGACGTCCAAGAAACTTTAATATGCTAATTATTTAAATGTACATTCACAGGAAAAAGGCTAAGGAACTGATGTCCTTCCTTGGGACCCAATTTGGGAAATACTAGTCTACTCTAATGAAAGGTTGGCATTATAAATTCTTTGTCAGCTAGGTAATAATATTTGATTTCCATTTTAAATCTCTTCTTCTTTATGAGACTTTATTCACTGTAACAGAGAAACATACAAACAGAACCATGCAAAAATATCACTATAGATGGTTGCACCACAGAATTTATCCTCGTTATCCAGGTTTCTTTTTTTATGCTTCTCACTAATGCATTACTCTATAGACAGTGCCTCTGGGCATGGGGAGTGGAGTGGCATTTGGCATTGTCTGGAGAAAGCCTGGGTTGGGGGGTGCTGTGAGGACCATGACCAATACAAGATGGGTCCTGCCCACATAGGACCCTAGGAGAAAACCAGAGTTCCTCACTGATCAGTGGCCTGCCAAGAAAAACCACACCAAACACCTGACCTCATTATTACATCAATTCTAACCCATTAACTAGTACAAAAACAACCCCATCCATCATAGATTAGATGTGTTTTTTCCTGGTTCCCCTGCACGTATCCTTGCACATGAGCACTAAGTACACAGACCCATACCCCACACTACCCTGTATGGACCTCTACCCCGGTAACTCAACGCTTCACTGTCCATCGTGAGAATCTTGGCATCAACCTCTGTTCGTAAATTCCCTAAAAAAACCTTGTCTGATCAACCTGGCTTTTTCCATCTTTTTTTTGGAATCCGACTTGTGCCCCTCAGAGCCACTCCTGCCACTGGTCCAGTGGGATGTGACAGGTGCTACTGGCATCTAGTGGGTAAAGGCCGGGAATGCTGTTAAAAATCCTACAGTTTACAGGACAACTTTGAAGACCAAAGAATTATCCAGCCCAAAATGTCAATAATATGATAATCAAACAACTCTGCTCTACAGAAAATGGAAGGGGAAAACACTTACTCAACAACTCTTGAACGCATTAATCAAGGGTGGCCCAACAGAGATTAATTACACCAGGCATTCAGTTGGTCAAACCTGGGTTGCACATGCACAAATCTTAAGGGATTTCACGGTAACCTAACTATGTGGTTAGAGAAGCCCTTAGGGAAGGAATTGAGTTGTGGGATCCCAGTATGTCAGGTTGATCCTGTGTGACCCATTGCCATTGAGTCAATTTCAACTCATAGTGACCCTATATGACAGATAACTGCCCCATAGGGTTTTCAAGGAGCGGCTGGTAGATTTGAACTACTGACCTTTTGGTTAGCAGCCAAATGCTTAACCACTTCACCACCAGGGCCCTGATCCTGTGTGAAGTTTGTCAAAACCCATGCACACTGGTCTCCACATCAGTTTCAGGAGTAAGTGTTGGGGGTAAAGAAGATTTAAAGATGTGCACAAGAGGGGTTGCATACAGCCACTTCCCTCATTTATGCTACCTACCTGATGATAGCTAGTTAGAAGCTTTGAAACTGCCCCTCTACCTTTAATGCCCACCTAGTCATGCTTATACCCACACTTGTACACAAACACATACCTCATACAGCTGCACTGTAATACTCAGGCGCTCTGTAATACAGGGCCCAGTGTAATACCTATGGCTTCTACATCAGGATCTGCAGTATGCATGCAGCACATAACTGCCTGGCCCAGGGACAAAATTCTACTGCATCCAGCTCATGTCTCTCTGGCCAGACTGTGTGCCCAAGCCCAGGCTTCGTCCTATACTCCACCACTCTACCCCATCTCCAAGGAA
Organism: Trichechus manatus latirostris; assembly: GCF_000243295.1. Lineage (NCBI taxonomy): Eukaryota > Metazoa > Chordata > Mammalia > Sirenia > Trichechidae > Trichechus > Trichechus manatus. The sequence goes on from NW_004443978.1 coordinate 14,425,351, forward strand.
GGGACATCCTCTAGACATCTATAACTTTTTTGAATCTGCACAAAAGTGACTTCTACTTGCCAAACCATAAGTATATGCCACCAGAGAAACAGGGTCCCTACTGTTAATTAAACCAAAGTTTCAATATAGAAAAGCAGCCAGGTCAACACCATATGTCAATCCTCATTGAGAAAGAGCCTTGTAAAAGTTATTTATTTAACACAGCTCCAGAAATATAAGATATACACATGTATTTTTAATAAATGTATATAAAAGTTCCCCTGAAATATCAACCACCAGAGAAAACTACTTTTAACATTATGATGTAAATATAATCAGTCCTTCTCCCTGTGCGAATTAAACATACGTACATATATACATACACAAATATACACAAATATACATATATATACATGTACACCCACGAACATACAAACACATACTACATATAAAATCTCTCTGAGTCTCAATTTCCTCATCTAGTAAATGAGGATGATAGTAGTCACCTCACAGAGTTCACACACACACACACACACATGCACACACATACACCCATCTCTCACATAAACAATTCAATATAAATAATAAACTTGAATTCTCAAATTCCCTAAAAGGAAATATTACAGGAGATATTTCAATGTGAAAAACATACTCCCATTGTGGAAAAAGAAAATCCACTTCATGTAGCTATATTTTTCTTAAAAGTGCCCGTGTGTAAACAAAAAAATCCAACATTGGGGAATTGCCACGCTTGTAAATTCAGGATATCAAGTTCTGAGTGCTTTGCGTTTAGCTAATGATGAGAAATCTTTTTTTGTTGAAGAATAGTAATTCAAACTTGAATGCTGTCACTGTGGGGGAAATAGAACTCCCTACAAATTCTATTTACAAGGAGGTTGGTACCTTAGACAGGGTCTCAATTCCCTTGAGGGAAAAATAATCTCTTGATCAGCAGAAACAGATTTTCAACAAAATACCTACAGCGTTAAATCTGTTAAAACTGGTTCAATATTCAGTTTCAATTCTTGTGTCCAATACTGGTATGGAAAGAATTTTCAGCGTCAGCTCTAATGTATGGAAACCACAGAATAGGTGTAGAATCACAAAGTAGTTAACTTTATGTCTTTTCAATCGTGTAGGAAAAAAAATATGAGATTTTGTACATTAAAAATGTATTTTTAAAAAAACTAATATAAATATGAAATGCAACATAGATTTTCATAAAAATTGTACCATGTAATGTTATAAGGAATGTTTTAAATTATATTTGATATTAACTTGACAACTTTACAAATTATTCATAAACCAAACCAAACCCATTGACTTCAAGTCAGTTCTGACTCATAGTGACCCTATGGGATCGAGTAGAACTGCTCCCATGGGATTTCCAAGGCTATAAATCTTTACAGCACCCTACTGTCACATCTTTCTCTCACAGAAAGACTGGTGGGTTCAAACCGCCAACCTTTCGACCGTGCCACCTGAGATCCTTCAATTATTCACAAGGTAGGCACATAATCAAACTATTCAAACTAATTTAATTTTACAGGTGGCTCTAAGAACACATTGAAATTTCCTCCTCTTCCTTCTTCTTCTCATTAAGATTCATAGATTTAAAACCTCTCAATTGTTTCATGTGAATGATGAATATAAAATGGTATAAATTAGTATCAAATAATATCCTCAAAGTATAAAAGAATATATTATAAATTAGTAGGTATAAAATAGCAACGTCAAAGAAGAATTATAAGGATTAAGTAATGAATACTAATTTTTAAATGTCTAGAACAAGGTGAACTTTCAAAAAACCTATTTTATTACTAAATTTTAGTTTATCACAGTTCTTGCTCTTTGGATCAGAACAGTGTAGGGTGGGAGAGGTAAATTTAATTAAATTTTACCAACAATAAAAGCTCCACTTCTGAGGGCCTGTGAGGTGCCAGGCACAATGCAAGGCAGTTTACAAGCTTATTTAATCTTTGTGACAATTCTAGGATATACCAATAGGAAGAATTTACATTTATTGAACATTCATGTGTTGAATCAGTTAATCCTCACAACAATCCTAGAAAGAGGCAGTACAATTATCCCCACGTGACCACTGAAAAAACCATGGTTCAGGCTGTTTAGTTTGGGTGCTGCAATATAAACGTGTAAGAAGCAATTACCAAAGTGGTCTTTCAGATGATAGGCACGGGGTTCTGTTAGCTATCCCGCACCATTTTTTTGTGACTAGGAAAGTATGCTTTCCCTGGAAGACTCCAGGAGCCAGGAGCGGTGGCTAGATTACAGCCCCTGAATCATGGCTTGGGTACGCCTCCCCCAGTTTCCAAACGATCTAAATGCCCACTTAGGACTCAAAAGTATTTGAGCGAGCCTCTATTTTCAACTTGAGAGATTCAGAGGGTCTGCCATAATTTCAGCCCAGGGCTTTTGTTTCTAGAGCTACCTCCTTAATCCTCTGTGCCATCTTCCAGAAAATGATTGTATCCTAAGGCCCCAGTATGTCTGAGGACACCAAAGCCTGACCTGAGCAAGGAGTCAGTACATGTTCCCCAGAGTCCTGATAAAAGTGACAAATCAATTATTACTTTCTTGTAACTGTGGAGAAACAAGTTGTCTTGTCTTTTTCAGAAGATATCACCAGTGTCTGCAGGAATAGTCTAAAATTTTGCTATGGATGTCTGATTTACAGATTAAATGTGAATGAGACTGTCGCATGAGTACGAGATTTTTTTTTTAATCGTACTTCAGATGAAGGTTTACAGAACAAATAGTTTCTCATTAAACATTTAGTACACATATGTTTTATGAAAATGGTTAACAATCCTATGACAAGTCAACACTGTCCCCTCTCAACCTTGGGTTGTCTATTACCAGCTTTCCTTTCGCCTCCTGCCTTCTAGTCCTTGTCCCCAGGCTGTTGTGACCCATTAGTCTCATTTTGTTTTATGGGGCTGTCTAATCTTTGGCTGAAGGCTGAACCTCGGGGGTGACTTTATTACTGAGCTAAAAGGGTGTCGAGGGGCCATATTCTTAGGGTTTCTCCAGTCTCTGTCAGGCCGGTAAGTCTGATCTTTTTTTGTGCGTTAGAATTTTGTTCTACATTCTTCTCCAGATCTGTCCAGGATCCTCTGTTCTGATCCCGGTCAGAGCAGTCAGTGGTGGTAACTGGGCACCATCTAGCTGTACTGGACTCAGTCTGGTGGAGGCCATGGTAGTTGTGGTCCATTAGTCCTTTGGACTAATCTCTCCCTTGTATCTTGTTTTCTTCATTCTCCCTTGCTCCTGAAAGGGTGAGACCAGTAGAGTATCTTAGATGGCTGCTCACAGGCTTTTAGCACCCCAGACACTACTCACCAAGGTAGAATGTAGAACATTTTCTTTATAAACCGTGTTATGCCAATTGAGCTAGATGTTCCCCGAGACCATGGCCCCCACAGCCCTCCGCCCAGCAATTTGGTCCCTCAGGGAGTTTGGATGTATCTATGGAGCTTCCATGACCTTTCCTTGTACAAGTTGTGCTGGCTTCCTCAGTATTGTGTACTGTCTTACCCTTCACCAAAGTTACCACTTATCTATTGTCTATTAGGTATTTCCCATCCCACCCCTCCCATTTCTCATAACCAATAAAGACTGTTTCTTTTGGTGTGTAAACTTTTTCATGAGTTTTTAC
>NW_004443978.1:14429105-14430498 GCF_000243295.1 Trichechus manatus latirostris
TTGTTTCCATCTTTTTGCTATTGTGAACAATGCTGCAATGATCATGGGTGTGCAAATGTCTACTTGTGTGATGGCTGTTATTTCTAGGATATATTCTTAGGAGTAGGATTGCTGGATCATATGGTATTTCTATTTCTAGCTTTCTAAGGAAGCACCGTATCACTTTCCAAAATGTTTGTATCATTTTGCATTTCCACCAGAAGTGCATAAAAGTTCCAATCTCCCTGTAGCCTCTCCAACATTTGTTATTTCCAGTGATTTGGATTCGTGCCAGTAATGCCAGGGTGAAATGGTATCTCATTGTGGTTTTCATTTGCATTTCTCTAATGGTTAGTGATCGCAAGCATTTCCTCATGTCTCTGTTGCCTGCTTGAATGTCTTCTTTGGTGAAGTGTCTGTTCATTTCCTTTACCCACCTTTTAACTGGATTATTTGTTGTTTTTTTGTTGTTGTTGTAGAGGTGTTGGATTTTCTTGTAGATTTTAGAGATTTGACATTTGTCTGGCTTGTAATGTCCAAAATTTTTTTCCCAGTCTGTAGGTTCTCTTTTTACTCTTTTGGTGAAGTCTTTTGATGGGCATAAGTGTTTAATTTTTAGAAGATCCCAGTTATCTAGCTTATCTTCTGGCATTTTGTGTTGTTGGTTATGGTTTGTATCCTGTTAATGCCGTGTATTAGGGCCTCTAGCGTTGATTCTATTTTTTCTTCTATGAACTTTATAGTTTTGGCTTTATATTTAGGTCTTTGATCAATTTTGAATTAGTTTTTGTATATTGTGTGAAGTATGGATCCAGTTTCATTTTTTTGCAGATGGACATACAGTTTTGCCAGACCATTTGTTGAAAAGACTATCTGTTCCCCATTTGATGGGCTTAGGGCCCTTGTAGAAGATCAAGTTACCATAGGTGGATGGATTTACATCTGGGTTCTCAATTCTGTTCCATTGGTCAATGTATGTGTCGTTGTACCGGTACTAGGCTGTTTTGACTACAGTAGCTGTATAGTAGGTTTTGAGGTAAGATAGTGTGAGTCCTTCTACTTTATTCTTCTTCTTCAATAGTGCTTTACTTATCCGAGGCTTTTTCCCTTTCCATATAAAGTTAATGATTAGTTTTTTGATCTCTTTAAAGAATGTTGTTGGTATTTGGATTGGGATTGCATTGTATTTGTAAATTGCTTTGGGTAGAATTGTCATTTTCACTATGTTGAGTCTACCTATCCATGAGCATGGTGTGTTTTTCCATTTATGTAGATCCTTTTGGGTTTCTTGCAGTAGTGTTTTGTAATTTTCTTTGTACAGGTCTTTTACATCCCTGGCTTGATTTATTCTTTAGTATTTTATTTTTTTAGGGGCTAATATAAATGGTATTGTTTTCCTGATTTCCTTTTCATC
>NW_004443978.1:14430598-14437270 GCF_000243295.1 Trichechus manatus latirostris
TTTTCAGCCTCTCTCCATTAAGAATGATGTTGGCCTTTGGTTTTGCATAGATGTCCTTTATTACGTTGAGAGATTTCCCTTCTATACCTATTTTATTGAGAGTTTTTATCAGGAATGGGTGTTGGACTTTGTTGAATGCCTTTTCTGCATAAATTGAGATGATCATGTGATTCTTTTCCCTCCTTTTATTTATGTGGTGTATTACATTGATTGATTTTCTAATGTTGAACCATCCTTGCATACCTGGTATGAATCCTTCTTGGTCATGGTGTATATTATATTTTTTATATTATGCTGAATTCTATTGGCTAGAATTTTGTTGAGAATTTTTGCATCTATATCCATGAGAGATATTGGTTTGTAATTTTCTTTTTTTGTGGTTTCTTTGCCTGGTTTTGGTATCAGGGTTATGCTGGCTTCATAGAATGAATTCAGAAGTGTCACTTCCTTTTCTATGTTCTGAAATAGTTTGAGTAGTACTGGTATAAGCTCTTCTCCAAATGTTTGGTAGAATTCTCCAGTGAAGCCATCTGGGCCAGGGCTTTTTTTGGTTGGGAGTTTTTTTAGTTACCTTTTCAATCTGTTCTCTTGTTATGAATCTGTTCAGATTTTCAAAATCACTTAGTTTTAGTTTGGGTAGATAGTTTGTTTCTAGAAATTTATCCATTTCCTCTAGGCTTTCAATTTGTTGGAGTATAGTTTTTCATAATAATGAGTTCAAGATTTTTAAGTTGTGTTCATAAATTGTGTAGCATATTCTGCTTCAGTCTCTCTAAAGTGAAATTCCATTAAATAAGGCTGATCTAACTTTAATGATATGAGATAATAGTTTACCATTAATAAAAACATCAAAAAATAGTATTGGAAACAAGGGAAAGAAAGCCTGGGAGTAGAGTTGTTCTGCTCCTAGATCCTGAATACTGCAGACTGTGAACTGGTATTTAATGTGCAGTTGTCTATGTTAGTAGGAACTCTACAATTATAGGTTGATTAGCTAAAATATTTGTCATGTTTGTATAACACAGAGATAAAGCCAACGTTGCCTACAGAAACACATAGTTAATAATGGTCTCATAATTGCTAATATGGAAACCCTGGTGAGGTAGTGGTTAAGAGCTACAGCTGCTAACCAAAAGGTTGGCAGTTCAGATCCACCAGGTGCTCTTTGGAAACCCTATGGGGCAGTTCTACTCTGTCCTGTAGGGTTGATATGACTCGGAATTGACTCAGTGGCAATGGATTTGGTTTTGGAATTTCTAATACATTACAAATTCAAGATAATTCTTTATTGATATATAAAATAGACATTACAAAAAGGTTATTGGAATAATTCAGAATGTATTACAAAATGCAATAGTTATTAATGATAATTTTGCTTGGTTTTATGTACATTAGCAGATATAAGGACCCTTATATTTTTACGTAAGTTATCAAAACGGGTTTACACAATGATGTGGTTTCTTCCTTTCAGGAAAAATTATTTTAAAATATATGCCCTCTGACAGCCTATGAAGTATTAAATTGTATAACTAGAGAACTAAAGATGTTTAATCTTGAAGTACAAACACACAATTATCCATAACATCATTAACTTTACAGATGATATATTCTCATCTTTGTGGGGCAACAAATGGTCTAGGATATAACCAACTTTTCATAGCATTAAAGAGAAAGAGGAAGACAATTGTCTATTAGAATTGGTAGTCTGTATAGCACAGTGCTAATAGAAAGTGGGAAGTAAAACTTAAATACCTCATAAGAAAGTGAATGACACAGATGAACTGTAGTCATGAAGTGAATTGGGGTGGTGCTTCAGGTCTAGCTGAACTGACCTAGGTACTACAATTCACCAAAATGAAATGCCAACTTTGAAATGAAAGAAAAGCTATTCATTTGACAAATCTTTAGTGATTTCTTACTCTTCCAAGAATTGTGTTAGGTAGTGGATATGAAAACACACACACACACACACACACACACACACACACATACACACACACACACACACACACACTGTCAATTTGATTCCAACTCATAGTGACCCTAAAGGGCAGAGTAGAACTGCCACATAGGGTTTTGAAGGAGCAGCTGGTGGATTCGAACTGCTGACTTTTTGGCTAGCAGCTGTAGCTCTTAACCACTGAGACACCAGGGCTCATATATATAGGAGTGTAGAAAACTGACACTCTCCTTCTCCACATGCATGTATTAAAATATATGTATTTATTTATTGGTCCTCTATTGAGTAAGGGATTGTTCTAAATGGTATGTGGCAAGTGATGAACAACAGATGTGGCTTTTGTTATAGGTACTTATAGTCTAATGGAAACATTAAGTGAGGACATGATAAATAGTCAATAGCCCTATACATGTGTCCAGTCTCTATACTGTACTTATAGGTCTCACTACAGAGATAGTAGAAATTAGTAGAGCCTAGAAAAGTCGACTGTATAGGCCCATTTGGTTTGAGAAAGGAAGTATGACATACTGATATTTTAGGCATTTGGCTAGACAATTTTAAGCCCACCTTTTAGGTAGACTGGGACAATGTGGCTGAGTTCTGAATGAAGAAATGTGGATGAAAATAATGTGCCCCACCTCTAGACCTAACCTCTAAAACATCACTCAAAAATCTCCTACTTAATCTCACCCTATCTCTCCACATGGTTGAAAGTAAAAGATTACAAGATGATGGAACTATGCAGCGGATGAGCCTGGATCCCTGAGTCATCACTGGGAGGAGGGCTGGCCCAGGAGAGCCTCTCAACCCATGAAAGTCTCCCAGCCCGCACGAAGCTAAGAACAAGTGAGTAAGAAATCAAATTTTATTTTATGAAGCCGCTAAGATTTTGAAACTCCTTGTTATAGCAGCTAACGATTACTTTGACTGACACAGATACTAAGCTGTATATATTTTTGTTTTTTTGTCATCTCTTTGGAGCCCTGGTTGTACAGTAGTTAAGAGCTTGGTTACTGACCAAAAGTTCAGCAGTTCAAATCCACCAGCTGCTCCTTGTAAACCCTGTGGGGCAGTTCTACTCTGTCTTATAGGACAACCTTGTTGGAATCGACTCAACAGTAATGGGTATCATCTCTTTTCTTTTCATTTGATCAATAGTAGTGTGGTGGAAAGGGCTTTGAAGTCAGACAAACCCGACACCTGCCAGCTCCTGGACTATGTAAAATTGTTCAGGGTATTTTGTTTTGTTTTTTAATCTGTAAAAGGGGTTGTTTCAGTGACTTAATAATATACAGTTCTTCTCACACATAGTGAAAGTTCATAATTTTCTGTAGTTGTGATACCTTAGGACCTAATAGGAATTAAACAACTTTCTTCCTTCCCTCCCTCCCTCCCTACCTGCCTACCTCCCTTCCTTCCTTCTTTCCTTTCTTCCCTCCATCTATTCATGAGAAGCATGTGTATGTGTGTGTGTGCTCATGGTTCAGGCCAGTAACAGAGTTCTAATTTTCAGGCCTCTTAATAATATAATATGTGATTTTATTGTTTCATAATTTTTTTTCATGACTGCTCGTGGCTCAGTGGTTAAAAGCTATGGCTGCTAACCAAAAGGCTGACAGTTCAAATCCACCAGCTGCTCATTGGAAACCCTATGGGGTGGTTCTACTGTGTCCTGTAGGGTCACTATGAGTCGGAATTGACTCAGTGGCAACAGGTTTTGGTTTATTTTGGCTATGTTGTTGTTGTGTGCCATCACACAACAATAGTACTGCCCCACAGGGTTTCTCAGGCTTTAATCTTTATGGGAGCAGATTGCCAGGTGTTTTCTCCTATAGAGCCCCTGGCTGGTTCAAACCGCAAACCTTTTGATTAGCAGCTGAGCGCTTAACCATTGTGCCACTAGAGCTCCTTATGACTGCTATAGTACTCCATGAATCCTTAGGACATAGTCAATGTAGGGAGATTTTTTTTATTAATATCCAGGAAATGAATCACCCTTGTTCTCCAAGAATATGAATATGTGTCCTTTAGTTGTTATAGATATGTATAAAATACTTCATCTCTGAGGGTATTCCAGAAAGATCCACACATTGGACAAGGCAGAGAATTCAATGTACTTAGAGTGGAAAAATAAAAAGCCTGAGTCAGGATTTCTTTCTGCCATATAGGATACAATTCCAAGAAGCTTCTATAATTTCAAACCTTGTGTTGGAGCCCTTCATCGGGTTTATATTCTTGGCTCCCTTCAACCTAATGCAGGTCTATTCAAGGACACTCAAGAGGAGAGCGTCATCTCCAAATAACCATCTTGCTGCTAATACACATTTTCTTGTAAGCATTCTACTTTATATTCTGCCATACTTCTTATTAGACATTTATGATTAGAACAAAGCTGGTTCAATGGAGAGCTGACTGTTTCATTAACATCAGCTCCTGGATCGTTGTTTGAAAAACTCGAGGATGTCCAGGACTCAACAATTATGTCATGTCCCCTTTAGCAATCTTAACCCATCCGAGCTTTTTCCAACTATTGAGGATTAGATTTGTCATTAAATATATTGACTTTAACAATTAGAACATACAGAAAGTGAACTGACAAGAAAATCACATTTTGCATATGTTTAATTGTTGGGAAAATTGTTCTGTATATGCACTACCAATTTAAAAAAAAAAATCAGAAAAAGCAAAACAGAAAATGACGATGAACAATTAGACTTCTGGAATTCCCCTAAAGTCTTAGTGCAGTTTTAAGCATTAATAACTTCAGAAGTACAAAAGGTACACACTTATAAAAATATTATTGAAAGTTAGATAATTTTCTTGCATTTGTATAATTTTGTGACTTTTGAATAATAAAATTGTAGTTCAGATTTTTAGTTTCAGTCTCTCTAAAGAAGGCAAATGTTGAGTGAAGTAAAAAAATTAAATTTAACTTAAAAAATTAATATTAAAGACTCAAAAACTAAATTAATATAACATAAATTTGCAAAATTAAACTTTCATGTAATATTTCCATATGGTTGCATCATTTCTACTTTTGAAGATATTAAAACTTAAAACTGCACTAAGATTTTTCGGACATTTTCATTCATTCTAAAACAATTCCAGGACCACCTCAACATGCCATATGATGCTATATACTTGGGACTTAAAAACGAATAGGTAGTTCCGGCAAAATGGCGCTCTAGGCAGAAGCACCACTCCACAGCAAAGATCCAAAAAACTAAGCCGAACAGAGAATACAACAATCCTGAAACCCTAAAACATCAAATGGAGAGATAAAGAACTCAGCCAAGCACCAAATGAAATGAGAAAACTGACAAAGAACGGAGAGTGAGGAGAGATTCATGCAGAGGTCCCGTACCAGCTAACAGAGCGCGGATCCACCATCTTGGACTCCTATCGGAGATCAGCAAACAGGGGGTATGAGAAAGCAGCCTCACGGAACTTCCAGCGGGAGACAAAACAACCAGTAATTGGCAATATACGCTTTCCCACCCCCCACCCTTCTTCACCCTGACTTGGCCTCCTCTGCTTCCCACAGCCACAGTCTCTTGACCAGGAAACAGCGGCTGGTTGGATTCCACACACCCGAACGGGTGGTTCTCTGACTGTCATTTGTTGGCTGCTGGAGTTGCTTTTTTTCCGCTTCTTTTTATTTCTTCCCTGACTCTCCCCACCTCCCCCTCCTTTCGCTCGAGTACCTGGCTCCGTGCGCCATCTTTGCTTCTTCCTGAGGGGCTGCAGAGCTCCAATAATTTGTGATATACGCTTTCCCACTCTCTACCCTTCTTCACCCACACTCGGCCCCCTCTGCTTCCCGCGGACACAGTCTCTTCTCCAGAAACACCAGCCCGCACTAGCTGGCTCTCTGAGTGCCATTTGTTGGCTGCTAGTGTTGCTTTTTTCTTTCTTTCTGCTTCTTTTGATTTCTTACTTGCCTCTCGCCACCTCCCCACGTTTCGCTCAAGTACCTGGCTCCGTGCGCCATCTTCGCTTCTTCCTGAGGGGCTACGGAGCTCTGTTCGAGTGTGGAGCTGCTTCCCAGTTTGGGCTGCTGCGCTGGTGGGAACCCGGAGCTTTTGTTTGTTTGTTTGTTTTGAATTGTTTGTTTATTTTCTTTTCCTTTTCTTGAGTTGGGGGCCCTTTCTAGCCAGGTTGAGCTGCATGGCAGGGAGACTCCCCTTCGGCTTCCACAGATGTGCAGAGGCATCCCTGAGGGCATTGCTTTTTACGTTGTTTTTTGTTGTTGTTGTTGTTTCTTTGGGGGCCTTTCTTTTTTTTTTAAATTTGTTTTGTTTTATTTTTCCTCTTTTTCCCTTTTCGTCTTTCTTCATTGCTCAGTTTCTTGTCTTTCTATATCTTCCTTCTCTTTCTGTTCCCTGAATACCTGGTGTTGCATACCTCTACACCTTCCAGTGGTTGTGGGCTTTTTTTGCTGTTCTCTTTCTATTTGTTTGAGTTCTGTAGTTAGAGTTTTGATTTTGTTCCTTTCTTCTTTTTTGATATGTGCATCTGTTGCTATAAATTCTCCTCTGAGGACTGCCTTTGCTGTGTCCCAAAGGTTTTGGTATGATCTGTTTTCATTCTCATTTGATTTTAGGAATTTTTTGATTCCATCTCTGATTTCTTCTATTACCCAGTGATGTGTAAGCAGGGTATTATTCAGTTTCTATGTAGTTCATTGTTTTTCCTTGTTCTTTCTATTGTTA
>NW_004443978.1:14443739-14462583 GCF_000243295.1 Trichechus manatus latirostris
ATATGTTCCGGGGTTGTTAACCAATGTCATAAAACAACATGTGTACTTCTGTTTCATGAGAAACTATTTGTTCTGTAAGCCTTCACCTGAAGTATAATAAAGAAGTAAAAATGAATAGGTGTTGGTCTTGCCCTTGAGAAGACAGAAAATTGCACAAAATTGTTTAAACAAAGCACAATGAATACTGGTCTTATATAAATAGAATATTACCAAAGAAGAAGTTTATGTAGTCCATAAACTTCATATATTTCACAAAATGTATGAAATTATGTCTTGTGATAGAATTAGACTTTTGTGTTGATAAATCTGTAATGGCTCATATAACTTGTACTGAAATACCTTAGATTTCAGGTTATTGTAATGATTTACATAAATCAATCCTTCAGGAACAATATGAAATGTACGCGTGCATATTGCACAGGTACTTAGGCTTGCAATTGTTTCATTGGAAGATTGCCTTACAGACTGTAATTGCTTTAGTGCGACAGTAGAGAAATAACACAAAACAAAGGCTTAATATATGGCCACTGCCATGATTTTAAGGGCATTCTTTCTACTCATTATTAACTTTGAGCCCTGGTGAGCATTTACTTTGGCTTCAAGTCATTAAAAGCATCTGTAACATATAGTGCGCATGATGCTTATTTTTAATCATTGTGTATAATAGATTTCACATGGGGAAAATGTTGGCAAATATTTTATAGACTATAAAAAATTGTGGTAGTTGGACAAATGCTAGTGTACTGCAATTTCTTTCTAATTCTTTTAAAAGCAGGGCTTTAAAGGCACTATTTTAATTTCCTGAGAATTCTTGCAGTGCTCTACATTTGAAATGGGATGGGAAATGCCACTTGTGATAACATTTTAATTTTAAACTTGGTAAGAATTATGCATTATAAAGGCAGCTGCCATAATCTTTCTTTAAAAGATGCCCCACTTCAGACAAGCAGGGGGAAAAAAAAACAAAAACAAAACTAGGTGGTAGGTTTAATGTCAAGCACCATGAAAAATTCAGATTTTGAATTGGAGGATTGAAGGAAGACTCATTAACAACCTGCAATATGCAGATGTCACCAAAGCAAAACCACCATTGCTGTCGAGTCCATTCCAACTCATAGCAACCCTACAGGACAGAGTAGAACTGCCCCACAGGGTTTCCAAGGAGCAACTGGTGGATTCGAGCTACCAACCTTTTGGTTAGCAGCTGTAGTGCTTAACCACTGTGCCACCAAGACTCCACAAATGACACAACTTTCCTGAAAGCAAAGAGGCCTTGAAGCACTTACTGAAGAAGATCAAAGATTACAGCCTTCAGTAGCGCCTCAACATAAAGAAACAAAAATCCTCACAACTGGAAGAAAAAGCAACATCCTGATAAATGGAGAAAAGATTGAAGTTATCAAGGAATTCATTTTACTTGGATCTACACTCAACTCCCAGTGAAGCAGCAGTTAAGAAATCAAAAGATGTAGTGCATTGGGCAAATCTGCTGCAAAAAACCTCTTTCAAGTGTTGAAAAGCAAAGATGTCACTCTGAGGACTAAGGTGTGCCTGACCCAAGCGATGATGTTTTCGATCACCTCATACGCATGCAAAAGCTGGACAAGGAATAAAGAAGACACAAGAAAAATCGACACCTTTGAATTATGGTGTTGGCCTGCCAGAAGAACAAGCAAGTCTGTCTTGGAAGAAATATAGGCAGAATGCTCCTTGGAAGCAAGGATGATGAGACTTTCTCTCACATATTTGTACATGTTATCAGGAGGGACCTGTCTCTGGAGACGGACATCATGCTTGGTAAAGTAGAGGGTTATCAAAAAAGAGGAAGACCCTCAATGAGATAGATTGACACAGTGGCTGCAACAATGGGCTCAAACGTAATGATTGTGAGGATAGCACAAGACCCAGCAATGTTTTGTTCTGTTGTACATACGGTCGCTATGACTCAGAACCGACCCAACAGCACCTAACAATGACAACGATCATTAAAAATTATTTGAGGTTCATACGAGAACTGTGACATCCAGGTTTTGCTTGCATAAAACCAAAACAAGTGGTCAGTTTGCTGAACAGTCACTGAATGTTGTGTGACATTGCCGAGGTGTTCATTTGCACTTGAGTTCTAAGCTAGAGTCAGGAGAAATATGATGATTTGCATCATTTTCTTAAGACATGCTTAGATTATTGTCATCCACTGCTTAGAGTGAACACTCTTCACTTCAATCACTCAGTTCCTCCTCTAGGAAAAATTACAAACTGTTTAGACTGGTTATGTAAGTTGAGCTCCTTAGGAAGCAGATCCTCAGATGGAAATTAGCATGCAGGTTTATTGCGGGGAGGGGGTTCTTCGGATGCACTCCCATGGAAGAGAAGGGGCAGAAGCAGGATCCAGCAGAGGGAGCTGCAGTGTAGCCTCTAGGGAAGACTCCAGGGATCCTGCAAGGAGTTCTGAAAAGATTTTTCTGAGTTGTACTGAATTGAGGTAAAAGGGCTAGGCTTTACACCTCTATTTCAGTCACTGAATGTGGGCCACCCAGAAAAAGTGCTATGACCTTGAGCAAAATGGTACCTTTAGCTGAGGCAATCCCTGAGGGGGTTGACAACTGAGGTCTATCAGCTGACCTCACTCCCAGCAGTTGGGAGAATTTGTCCTAAAGAGGAACTAAATTGCTTATCACAACATCTGCCACATCCAGCTGGCAAGGATATCTTAGCCTCAGGCTGCTCGTTTAGTCTTATCTCCAATTATTCCTCTCTGTATGGATAACACTGCAAAGAATGGGAATTCCAGAACATTTAATAGTGTTCCTGAAGAGCCTGTACATAGATCAAGAGGCAGTCTTTAGAACGGAACAAGGGGATACTGCGTGATTTAAAGTCAGGAAAGGTGTGTATCAGGGTTGCATCTTTTCACCATACTTGTTCTATCTGTCTGCTAAACAAATAATCCGAGAAGCTGGACTATATGAAGAAGAAAGAGCATCAGGACTGGAGGAAGACTCATTAACAACCTGTGTTATGTAGATGGCACAACCTTCCTTGCTGAAAGTGAAGAGGACTTGAAGCACTTACTGGTGAAGATCAAAGACCATAGCCTGCAGTATGGATTATACATCAACATAAAGAAAACAAAAAATCCTCACAACTAGACCAATAAACAGCATCATGATAAACACTGAAAATACTGAAGTTGTCAAGGATTTCATTTTACTTGGATCTACAATCAATACCCATGGAAGCAGCAGTCAAGAAATCAAAGGACACACTACATTGGGCAAATCTGCTGCAAAAAAAACCTATTTCAAGTGTTAAGAAGCAAAGATGTCACCTTGAAGACTAAGGTGCACCTGACCCAAGCCATGGTGTTTTCAATCATCTCATATGCATGTGAAAGCTAGGCAATGAATAAGGAAGACAGAAGAAGAACTGATGCCTTTGAATTATGATGTTGGTGAAGAATATTGAATATACCATGGACCGCCAGAAGAATGAACAAATCTGCCTTGGAAGAAGTACATCCAGAATGCTCCTTGGAAGTGAGGATGGTGAGACTTTGTCTCCAATACTTTGGACATGTTATTAGGAGGGATCAGTCCCTGGAGAAGGACTTTATGCTTGGTAAAGTAGAGGGTCAGCGAAAAAGAGGAAGACCCTCAATGAGATAGATTGATATGGTGGCCACAACAATGGGCTCAAGCATAACAATGATTGTGAGGATGGCACAGGACCAGGTAATGTTTTGTTCTGTTGTGCATAGGGTTGCTATGAGTTGGAACTGACTCAATGGCACCTAAAAACAACAACAATTCCTTCCTAAATAGCGTGTTGTGCTAACTCTTTTCACAAATATACTTGTATAAATGGAGGCAGTGAGATATGTATTGTGGACAGAAAATCAGCTTTGGAACTACACTCACGTAGGATCAAATTCCTGCTCTACCTCTTTATGGCTGTGGGATCAGAACAATGCAGCTGCACTCTCTAGCTCAGGTCCCTACTCTGTGAAATCTAAACGCAAATACTAATTTTGCTTATTATTGGAAATATTTTAAGACAATTATACACAAAGGTTTTAAAAGTTAAATGTTGCTTGGTTGCAAATGACAGAAAATCAACCCAAAGTGGCTTAAACTAAGAGGACTCACTTAACTAAAAAGTCCAGGAGTAATGTTTATTCAGCACAGCTGGATTCAGAGATCAAACCATGTCAATAGGCCTCAGTTTCTCTCTCCCCTCTGATTTACGACTGATGTTCCACCTGCTAGTAAGAGGTCTGATAGACTGGATCATTGCTCTCAAATTCTTCACTTCTGCCTTTAATAGAATAATATATCTATGCCCATGCCATGGCTTCATGGTGTCTGAAGTGTACTTTCTGTTCCCTTGGCATTGAGTTTAGCTAGGTAACTTGTTTTGGCTAATGACGTAATATTGAGCAAGTCACAAGCAGAGACTTAAAATGTGCCTGTACAATTGGCTTGCCTCTTGAGTGTCTGTCACTCACCAGACTATCATTCAATAGCTGCTGGTCCTAGAAGTATGAGACACACATCAAGCAGATTTAAATATCACTAGTAGTCTAGAGCCTGGAGTCCAGGTCAGCCTAACCCAACTGAGTACAGTGAACCATCAGCCCATGATTGAGGAATGAATGCCTGTTGTTTTAAGTCACTGAGTTTTGGGATGGTTTGTTGTGCAGCATTATTGCAGCAATAGCTTACCGATAGAGATGGCAACAGCTTCAAAAACAAACCAACCAACCCAGTTGCCCTGGGGTCCATTCCAACTCATGGTGACCCCACGTATGTCAGAATAGAACTGTGCTGCAAAGGGTTTTCAGTGGCTGATGTTTTGGAAGTAGACCACGAGGAATTTATTCTGAGGTGTCTCTGGGTGGATTCAAACCTCACACCTCCAACATTTTGGTTAGCAGCTGACTGCATTAACTGTTTGCACCATCCGCACTCCGGCAACAGCTCCAGCTTCCCCATATTTCGCTTTTCAAATCTAGTAAGAAAGACAGCACCATCTCCTCCATTTCTCAAAAGTCAGTCAGTGAAATGAATCTCAAGGGCTCTTATTAGCCTAAGTTAAGTCATGTGCCCATCTCTGACCCAATCATAGTTACCAGGGGAGAATGCAATGCTTTCATTTGCCAGGCCCAGGTGACATGTTCCCAGTATGGAAGGGGGTTCTACTCAAGAGTAAGGTAATGGACACTGAGTAGTCAAAACAAAAATAAGTAAATAAATAAAACTTCACGGCCAACAAATATTACTATAAATACTTGTTCACCCCACTTTCATCTTTGCTCAAGCCCTTTTCCCTCTTTGGAGTGTTTTTTGTGCTCTTTGTAGTGGCAGGCATTCAAGTCATGTCTGCACAGATTCACAGGAACACAGCCCTCCCAGGGGTCATGGCCAAGATGCAGAGGAAACCCACCCAGGAACTGCATTCAGACTGCAATTGTGCTGCTGAGGCAGGGGTGGCTGAGCTGGCAGGCAGCTCTGGGCAGAACAATGGCAGGCTGCCTGCAGCTGTGCAGACAACTGGAGACGGGGAAATGGGGTGGGGGCAGCAGAGGCAAGGCAGGTGGTGGCTTTTATCTCCTCCACGCCTGGCAGGGCCCATTACTGACTGGCTCAATATGACAGAGCTAGCTCTGCTTTCCTATTCAGAAGGGAAAAAAAAAACTCAATGGGGATAAGGAGACTTCAGTACCGTATATATGAAATTAAAAAGGTTTACTCATTCCTACCAGCTCTAAATGCTATTAGAACTACTGGGCTCTTCACAGGGGGGGCTCAGTGGCTTTCCTGGGCACCCTATTATTTTCATGTTTGGCCCCCCAAATTGTGTAGAAGATGGTTTCTTTGTTCTAGGTAATTTGTTTGAATGAACTGTTTACTGTAGCTTGGGGCCTGGATAGTAATTTACTCACAGACACTCTGTAAATTAAAATAAACAGACATACGGTAGACTATTGTTCTTCAATTCAGAGAAAGGCAGAAGTCTGGTTGATTCAACACAGGGCTCCAGTGGTCTTTATTATTATTATTGTCAAACTTTCACTTTTCATGATGGCTTGCCATGGTTGATGTTTTCCTCCTTTTGTTTAGTTCCCTTTTTTAGCATCTGGGAGATTTATTAGGGAAGGTTCTTGGGATTCACATCCGTGGAAGGGAAGGGAACTCCCCCTTAAGAATTAATGACAAAATATTGTTTATTTCAGTGAAGTAATTGTGGTTCTGTGGAGCTCAGTTGGGCAACAAGTAAGAAAATCCATCTCAAACTGACTTCAATAATAAAAGGAATTTCCTAGCTGATGAACTGAAATGACCCAAAAGACTCCCATTTTATTCCATACCCCCTCTCTGCCTTCTGCTTTATGCTATGTGTAGTGTCTCTTAAAAGGAGCCCTGGTGGTGCAGGAGTTAAGCACTCGGCTAATAACTGAAAGTTTGGTGGTTTGAATCCCCCAGTCGCTCCTTGGAAACTCTATGGGGCAGTTCTACTCTGTCCTATAGGGTCACAGTGAGTCAAATCGACTTGATGGCAATGGGTTTTTTTTGGTTTGATGTCTCTTAGGTCATAGTACAACGGGCAGCATACGTAGCTCTATGCTTCTTCATTCATAACCAGTGGTAGAGGCCAGACTCTGGAAAGGCCATGAAAAGACCTGACGTTCCTTAGTTAAAGACACACTGACCAACACTGAGCCAAACACTGCCCAAGGGGATGGGAAATCACAATTACCTTAAGCCAATTAGAGCCTCACCCTGGAGCTGAGGGTAGGTCAATTCAACACATGGCTGAGAATGGAAAGAGATGGCTTTCCAAAGGAAATTTTGGGTGATGTCATCATGAAGAAAACTTCATAAGAGAGGTTGTCATTAGAGAGAGTCAATGGTCTGAGGACTGATTCAAGGAGTAACAATGTCTGCACACCCACCTTGAGGACCACAGCCACACCCTTCTCAAGTGGTTTGATGAGAGGATCTTGGCCAAAGAAAATGTCAAGAATGTGGGGACACAAAAAGCACTGTGTTAATTTCCCATCACCGGAGCTTACAGGTATAAAAAAAACAAAACCTGTTGCCATCGAGTCAATTCCAACTTGTAGTGACCCTATAGGACAGAGTAGAACTACCCCATAGGGTTTCCAAAGAGCAGCTGGTGGATTCTAACTGCTGACCTTTTGGTGAGCAACCAAGTTCTTACACTGTGCGACCAAGCCTCCTTATAGGTATGAGCATATGTGTTAATTTCCTAATACTGCCATAACAAATTTCCACAACCTGGGAGCCTTAAAATAAGAGAAATTTATCCTCCCACAGTTCTGGAGGCTAGAAGTCTTAAACGTGTCAGCAGGGCCATGCTCTCTCTGAAGGTTCTAGGGGATGATCTTTGCCTCTTCCAGCTTCTGGGAGTCCCCGGTGTCCCTTAGCTTGTGGTAGCATAACTCCAATCTCTGCCTCATCTTCTCATGGCCATCTACCGTCTGCTTCTCTTCTCCTCTTTTTATAAGGACACCAGTCATACTGGATTAGGGCTTTTCTACTCCAGTTTGACTTCATGTTAAATAATAATACCAGCAAAAGCCCTATTTCCAAATAAGGTCACATTCATAGGTACCTCGGGTTAGGACTTCAACATTATCATTTTGGTGGACACAAATCAACCCAAACAGCATACAATACACATTAATTTGATAATAGAGACAGGATTTGTTATTAATATGAGAAAGCCATTACAGGCAGTCCTTGGGTTACAAATATCCAACTTACAGACAACTCTTATTTGCTGTCACTTTGAAATGATTGAACCAACCTCTAAAAAAAAAAAAAAGAAAAAAACCCACTGCTGTGGAGTCGATTCTGAATCATAGTGACCCTATAGGACACAGTAGAACTGCCCCATAGGGTTTTCAGAGCTGTAAATCTTACAGAAGCAGACTGCCATATCTTTCTCCTGCAGAGCGGTAATGAGTTTGAATCAACAACCTTTTAGTTAGCAGCCAAGTGCTTTAACCACTGCACTACCAGGGTTCTTCTGAATCAACCTCTACTCAAGCAACAAATTCTTCATTACAATCACCTTCACTTGCTGCACATGCAGCTTTTAAATCATTGAAAAGACTTGGAGCCTTTTCTTGCACTAAAGTAAGGCTAAATCAGAACCGTATGCACCTGTTCTGACCTACCTACAAATTCTTAAAGACACGCTCAAGAACAGATCTCGTTCGTAACCCGAGGACTGCCTGTACATTTAATTTTTATGGCTCGAAAAATACCAGTTAGAAAGGCACAGATGAAATTTGGCAAAAGAGATTTTCTCTTTCTCTCCTTGTCTCTCTCTCAATCCCTATCTCCCTTCCTCTGTTCCTCCCACTACATAGGAAATCCATTGTAAGACTTCACTGAGTGGCAAAATCACTGACCCCAAATGACACACTGTCTCAGATCAGAAAGTGGTGTCAACTTAAAGGTAGCAGAGAAGTCAGGAGGTCTACGGACAAGCCATAGCACTGCTCTGTCAATCCTCATGAGCAAGTACAGGTGAAAAGGTCTGGCTGGAACGTTAATCCATTTGGGATCTGTCTCCCACACAAGAAACTACCTGTGACTAGTACCAAACAGCTGAAATTGCTTCCTTCTAGTTTTATATCTGGTAGTTGCAGTCCTCAGCATGCTTGAGGATGTCTCTCCAAAATAAGTAAATTGAAGCCAGGTTCACTAGTGTCTTTGAAGAAAATGCATGAAAAAAAAAACATTTAAAATAGACATTTCAACCCACAACCCATCATGTTAACTCTTAGGCATGAAAGTTTCTGGTAGCTCTGATACAAGCAGGACATGTGCCCATTCAAAAAAACCAAAAACCACTATAGGTTAATTCACTTACTTGTTTAATAATAATAGTTGTTGTTTTGTTATATTTTTTGCTTTCTTTTTTTCTTGCTAAGCCAAAAAAAAAAAAAAAAAGCAGTGAGTATATAGATAAATGGATAACCTGGTGGTGTAGTGGTTAAGAGCTATGGCGCTAACCAAAAGGTTGGCAGTTCAGATCCACCAGGCACTCCTTGGAAACTCTATGGGGCAGTTCTATTCTGTCCTATAGTGTCACTATAGGGTTGCTGTGAGTTGGAATCGACTCGATGGCAATGGGTTTGGTTTTGGTTTTATATAGATAGGTACTTAATAGATATTTCATTGATTAATGGGAACAAACATGGCTTTAAGACACGCTCAAAGAATAAATAGGAGAAAAGTTGTATGCCCAAATCTTGTGGAGATATGAGTAGAGTTAATGTTAATCATTGTTAAAGTTATTTATTCTCATCTGACTTCATTCAGCTATAACCATAAAATTCAATGACCTTCCCTGTACATTTGTTTTGGGAGCACCTAGTAAGGCTGTAGCAATCTTGGTACTATAATTCATTTTCCATGCAAAGAATAATGTGACATTAGTTATATGTTTTCTACTGCCGTGTGCTTCCATAATAGTGGAAGAGATGAAGTGGCTTAACAGACAGTCCAAGCAAGGTCTTAGAATGAATGTGTAACTATCTAAAAGGTGGCTTGTAGCCCCACACTTTTTGGCCGATGTTGATTTTCTAAAATGATGGTCTGCTTAAGGTAGAAAGATAGGTAAGGCTATTTATTTAGTCTTATGAAGAATTCAAAGCTCACACTTGAAAAAAAAAAGTTTTTCTTCTTTTTACTTTTGCGCTTGCCATTTCTGGCTATTATTATGACGTGCCCCTGAACAGTGTGGTAAATTTCTGTAGAGGAATATGTTGTTTTTGCATTTATGAATGTTTGAACTCTCCAGTCTTGGAGTAAAAGCATCAAGTGAGCCACTTCTATAAAGTTGAGGTTAAAACAACAAAGGAAACATAATCTTGCCAATAACATTAGAACTAGACACTTTATATATTGGAGAAAGTAGAAAGAACAAAAGCACTTGCTTCTAAATTGAAATTCAGTTGGAAGTCGAGAGAGAAATTTTCAGGAAACAAGCCATAACTAAGCTGAAACAATTTATTCAGTGTAAGAAAAATAGGGGGGTGAAGGAGCTCCCTGTGACTCAAATGATGGAAAAAAAATAGAAAAAAAATTAAAGTGGGAAGGAGTTTTTTTTTTTTTTTTTTTTCTTCAGTTTATCCTCCATCTCACTAGCTAAATTCCTGAAAATCAGGGGGAAAAAAAGTGGCTTGATTATAGTAGAAATCTAAGAGGGGTATTTAATCTCATGCTATAGTTATGCTAGGAAGGACAAAAACAATTGCTTTCGATAGAAATCTGGGGTAATAATTAATAATCCCTGTAATGAGACCTCTCTCATCTGAGTCCAGAACCACAGGTGTGAGAAGACACACACCTGGGGTCATGATGGTTTCCTGCTCCCATCTCCTCATTAGTGTGAGAAGCTGATCAGATGGGGCCAGAAAGCACCTGAGGAACTTCTAGACTCCCATAGCAATCTTTAGGAAGGTTTTATAAATCTTATATAATGCCATGATGACAGATTTTGCCAAGAACCCTGTATATTTTAGGCTTCTTCAGGGAAGGATCAAATTAAGGGGCATATTTTAAAACTTGTTGTCTTGATGGAGTGTCTAGAGACCCGAGATGAAGCTGACTGAGGTTGTCCCCAGTGGCCCGGGTCAACGCTCATAATGAATGGACCAGGATACAGAGACCAAAAAAAAAAAAAAATCCATTGCCGATGAGTCGATTCTGACTCATAGTGTCGCTATAGGACAGAGTAGAACTGCTCCACAGTTTCCAAGGAGCACCTCATGGATTCAAATTGCTGACGTTTTGATTAGCAGACGAGCTCTTAACCGCTACAGGATACAGAGAAGAGAGGTGCAATTGCTGGCTATTACCTGAGACAACGCACCTCCTTTTGTGTTGGAGCTTCGAGGCCAGCGTTTTGCAGCTGCCACATATACCATCATTGTTACATAAAAGTTCTCCCAGCTGAACCGCACAGATTCTCAGGTCTCCCTGAGTGGAGACAGCCAATTACACATAACTGCTACGATTTCTGGCAGTGTCAGGCTTTTTCTATTAAGTTTCCCAACTCCTCCTCCATCCAACAGAAAAAAAATAAAGGGGGAAAGAAAAATCCATCCAACTATAATGAAAAGCATATAACTTTCTAAAAACTAAGTGAGCTATGATATAGCGACCTTAATGAGGTGATAATGAGCACAGTTTATTAAAAGAAAGAAAAAAAAAAAAAACCTGAACCTGGATCAGCCATCTCATACCACACACTTTAAGTACATTTTGTAACTAAGTTCTAATTTCTCTGGTTTATATGCACTCTCCCCATTACATAAGGGGAGAAGTGGTCCTCGTTTTCAGCACTAAAGAACCTTAAGTACTTAATTATTTCTGCCAAAAATAAAGTTATCTGTGTGCACGTCTCTCTTTCCCACTCGATTCTAAGTTTCTCAAGAAGGTGCACTATGATTGGATCATCTTTGCTTCCCTCTTCCCTCCTCTCTCCTATCAATACCATAGTCAGGGCTCAATAAATATCTGTTCAAATGCTATGTCTGCAACACTCCTCTGATTTTCTTGCTTTATGAAAAAGTAAAGACTAAATAATTTATTAAAATACCTTACTGGATTCTTTTCCCCCACTGACCAGGCAGATTTTACTTCCATCAGACTGTTCACTTTGGGAGTGGGAAAATCTTCAATAGCCAATACTTTCATTGCATGTCAACAGTATAAAAACTGCTCTCTATGTCCCACTTTATAATTTTTCATACTAACATTAAGGTAGTTTATCCCCTTTCTGTACCATTAGACCATAAAATCCATGAGACAGGGAATTTTTTTTTTTTCTGTTTTGTTCACTGTTGCCTCCCAAGTGTCCGCCATATCTCCCTATCACAGTGTTTCACATATAAGGTGCTCAACAAATGTTTTGTTGAGTTGCTGGATAAACTGATGTTCCAGATGGAGATCTTGAGGTACAGTAATAGAACTCAGTTTAGGTAAGAGAGAAGCAGGGCAGAGGGACTCCCAACACAAAGATAAGACTCGGGTAAGCTGGGAAAGTATTCCTGCCCCCTAATAATTTCCATATTCACTTTTATCATAACCCAAATTCCTATAGTTCTCTCCTGTTTTGATTAAAGAGGACTAGTAGGGATGCCACACAGGAAGCATTTATTTGTCTATGCCTAGAAATTTGGAAGACAGCTACCTGGCCAACCAACTGGAAGAGATCCATATTTCTACCCATTCCAAAGAAAAGTGATCCAACAGAATGTGGAAATTTTCGAACAATATCATTAATATCACATGCAAGTATATTTTGCTGAAGATAATTCAAAAACAGTTGCAGCAGTACACTGACAGGGAATTGCCAGAAATTCAAGCCAGATTCAGAAGAGGACATGGAACTATGGATATCGTTGCTGATGTCAGATGGATCTTGGCTGAAAGCAGAGAATACCAGAAAGATGTTTACCTTTGTTTTACTGACTATGCAAAGACATTCGACTGTGTGGATCATAACAAATTATGGATAATATTGCAAAGAATGGGAATTCCAGAACTCTTAATTGTGCTTATGCAGAACCTATACATAGACTAAGAGGCAGTCTTTCAAACAGAACAAGAGGATGCTGTATGATTTTAAATCAGGAAAGGGGTGCATCATGGTTATAATCTCTCACCATACTTACTCAATCTTTATGCTGAGCAAGTAATCCTAGAATCTTGACTATATGAAGAACAACGTGGTGTCAGGATTGGAGGAAGACCCATGAACAACCTGTGATATGCAGATGACACAACCTTGCTTGCTGAGAGCAAAGAGGACTTGAAGCACTTTCTGATGAAGATCAAAGACTACAGTCTTCAGTATGGATTACATCTCAACATAAAGAGAACAAAAAGCCTCACAACTGGACCAGTAAGCAACATCATGGGTAAACAGAGAAAATATCGACGCTGCCAAGCATTTCATTTTACTTGGAACCACAATCAACGCCCAAGGAAGCAGCAGTCAAGAAATCAAAGCACGTATTGCATTGGGCAAATCTGCTGCAAAAGACCTCTTTCAAGTGTCGAAAAGCAAAGATGTCACTTTGAGGACAAAGCTGCACCTGACCCAAGCCATGGTATTTTCAATCGCCTCATAGGCATGTGAAAGCTGGACAATGAACAAGGAAGAAGAATCGACTCCTTTGAATTATGGTGTTGGCGAAGAATATTGAATATACCATGGACTGCCGGAGGAACAAAAAAATCTGCCTTGGAAGAAATATAGCCTGAATGCTCCTTAGAAGTAAGAATGGCGAGACTTTGTCACACATACTTTGGACATGTTATCAGAAGGGACTATTCCCTGAAGAAGGACATCACGGTTGGTAAAGTAGAGGGTCAGCAAAAAAGAGGAAGATCCTCAACAAGATGGATTGACACAGTGACTACAACAACAGGCTCAAGCATAGCAACGATTGTTAGGATGGCACAGGACTGAGCAGTGTATCGTTCTGTCGTACATAGGGTTGCTATGAGTCGGAACTGCCTGATGGCACCTAACAACAGTAACAATAGAAAATGCACCAGCCTGGGTATTGGGTGACCAGGCTTTAGCAACATCTTTTCTATCTGCCAGGTAACATTTAACATGGGAGTTAAAGTCTTTGTAACTTAGAGAAGAACAAACGATACTAGAAGAAAAGAGGTAAGGTCAAAGGAAAACAGAAAAGCAGAACAAAATGGTGAAGAAAACCTGGGTATCGAGGACAGAGCTGTGGCTCTTTAACTTATTAGCTATGGAAGCCTAAACCACAGTGTCAATGAACTTCAATTTCAATTTATACAAACAATGGGGAAAATGTAGTATTAAATAAAGCATCCATCCTATTCTACACAGTTGTGACAAGAATTTGTTTGGTTAATGGACAAAGTTAAAGTGGGAATCAAAAAATGATATAAACCCAATGACGAAAAGACAAACAGCCTAGTAAAAAAATGGGCACAAGACTTGACTAGACATTTCTCCAGAGAAGACACACAAATGGCCAATAAGCACATGAAAAGATGCTCAACACCATTAGTCATTAGGGACATGAAAATCTAAAACCAAAATCATACACCACTTCACATCCACTAGGATGGTTATCATCAGAAAAATGGAAAATAACAAGTATTGGAGAAGTTGTGGAGAAATTGGAACCTTCATCCATTGCTAGTGGGAATGTAAAATAGTCCAGCTGCTGTGGAAAACAGTTTGGTGTTTGCTCAAAAAGTTAAACATAAAACTACCATATGATCCAGCAATTCTTCTCCTAGGTATATTACCAAAAGAATTGAAATCAGGTATCAAACAGATCTTTGTATGTCAACATTCTTTCCAGCATCTTTCACAACAGCCAAAAGATACACACAACCCAAGTGTCCATCAACAGATGAATGGAAAATGTGTTATATCATACAATGTAATATTATTCAACTATAAAGAGAAATGAAGGTCTGATACATGCTACAATATTGATGAATGTTGATGATCGATGATACATAAAAGGACAAATATTGTATGACTTCACTTATGTGAAATATCTAGGGAAGGTAAATGCATGGAGACCAAAGTTTATTACTGGTTACCAGGGACTGGGGAGGGTGAAGTGGAGTCATTGCTTAAATGTTACTGAGTTTTAGTTTTGGTAATGGAAAACATTTGGAAATGGATAGAGGTGAGGGTTGCACAGCATGGTGAATGTAACTAATGAAACTGAACTGTATGTTTAAAAATGGTCAAAATGTCAAATATTTTGTTATGTATATTTTATCACAATAAATTTTTTTAAAGTATTAGTATTAGAAAAAAATGGCATATATCATATTTTATTGCTTCTAAAATTCACTTGAAAAAACATTATAACATTATTTTAAAAACTGTTAGACTCTAACTTGCCTTACAATTCATCAAAGAAATCTGTTGCATAACTTAAACATTTTATTTGAAGTACATGCATAATAGCACATTAATTTACCCATCTTTTTTTCTTTTTCTTTTTTAAATAAGGTCAAAGCCTGCTCTTTTGTAGGTAAATTCAAAAGGTAGTTTGATATTTAGCATCAATTCCACACTCCTTCTACTGTGCTTTCCTGTACTGCAGAGGATGGACGGCAAAAAACTTCACATCCAAGACTTTCTGGGAGTTAGGATTCTGGATACAAATTAGGTTTCTTCAATTAGATTTATCTACACACGTGTTTGGAATGAGGAAGGGAATCTTTGGCTGTTTTGGCTGGCAAGCACAGCCCCAGAATTATTGAGGTCTTCTGCAGCAGAATTCCCGAGAACAGTTATTAGCTTGGGAAGTGTGAAAAGGATTCCCTGGGTGGTGCAGTTAGTAAGTGCTCAATTATTAGTGGAAAAGTTGGTGATTCAAACCCATCCAGGGTCATCTAGGAAGATAGGCCTGGTGATCTGCTTCTGAAAGGTCACAGCCTTGAAAACCCTATGGAGCAGTTCTACTCTGCACTGATGAGGTCGCCATGAGTTGGACTCGACTTGAGGCTACCTAACAACAAGTGATGGTGGTGTCATGATCATGTGGAGGTGGCAGCTCCCCTCGTGGGCCAGTTCCTAAGCGGTGTTCTGGGGGTCATTCTGTCCTCTCAGCACCTATTCCTTATATTAAATCCCTTTCAACTTAAAATACCTGAAATGGTTTCTGATTCCTATACCTGAACCCTAACGAATAAAAGTAGGGTCTATTAGTTAGAGTTCCACGTTCTTTTTCTTGTACTAACCTCACTCATATGTATTATCATGGTTTCTAGTCTCTTTAAATTCTAGCAGTGACAAACATTATGCAAAGCAATCTGAATAGACAGTCTCCTATATTTTTATGACTTCCCTTGATCTTCTACAGGGGTCTTACCTAGCCTGATAGCCTTGTTTTTAAAGCAAATTGCTTTTATCAGAATTATCTAAAATATTAGACTTTATTTTCATAGAAACAACAACTGTCTTTTTGCTTATATAAGGTGGAATCAAATTATTCAATTTCCATCGGCAATAATAGGTTTGGGAGTCAACTGACTCATAATAAGAGCACATATCCATGGGTGGGAGAAAAGTACCCAGGCGTACTTGAGAGTTGCCACCCAGCCCAAAAGCAGATACAGCGATCACAAGGCAGACATTGTTTAGAGGGAATAAAAGGCTGTGCTCATTCTTTTGACTTTGTTGTTGTTGTTGTCAGTTGTCATCAAGTCAGGTCTGACTCATAATGACCTTATATGTAACAGAAAGAAATGTGGCCCAGTCCTGTGCCATCTTCATGATCCTTTGACTTTGTTATAGGGTAACAATTTCAAAAGCTTCTACTGAACCTATCTTGCTGTTTGCTTGTTTGTTTGCTTATTTTTTAATATTGTTTTGTTTGTTTGCTTGCTTATTTTTAATGAGGATTGGAGATAACTTATGCAAAGTACGTAGTAAGGTGACCAGAATACAATAAACACTCAATATATGCAATTATTGTTCTTATAGAAATGAAGAATTTAGACTAGAGATGACATATAAGATCTCTGGGTTACAAAAGGTTATGGCAATTGTATGATTCCAAATCATTTATCCTAGATCAAGTCTAACGAGGCAAAATCAAGCTCTTTAAGTCAAATGTTGTTCAGTGAGGGTCAATATCACACAATTATCAACCCGTAACACTGTGGCTCAAACTGGTTCAACAAGGAGCCAGTCAGTCTCTCAGAACAGCCCTGGAGGGACAGACGTGTGACAGAGTAGTTTGACTAAAGCAGAATAAAAATTCTAGGATTCTCTGGTGGCTAGTTTTAGAACTTAAATAGGAGGAGTCCATGACTAAACTCTGGCCAAAGCTGGGAAAGTGCCTGAAGATAGAAGAAAGGCAGCATAGGGGATGAAGGAGATAAACTTCAGCCACTGCATCAAAGTAAGCTCTAAGCCATGTATAGTGCCACTTTGATGCTAACCAAAGTTTACTCTTTGAAAGCTAAAATGTGTGGTATGCCCAACAGCACTCCAACAACAAGAATATTCAGTTAAAGTAGAACATACCATTCCTTGACTATATAACATACACTGGAGTTTCTTGTTCTTATAATCAGAAAGTCCCACTTCGACAAGTCTGTACACAAGGCACTTGGAAGTTCCCATGAAACAGATGCCTTGGGCATTTGTAGATAAATTTAATCATTACCATATTATTAAGATGATGAAAGACACGCTAAAAATTGTATTCCTTAAAGCCCACCACAGTTATAGGAAATTCCAGTCTCCTCTTTTTGTCAATAATACCTGCCAAGAGATACTGAAGGGTTTGTTTTTTTACAGAAGTTTTCTCAACAATTGTTTTTATGTTTGATAGTGGCTATTTTCTTTAGCAAAACAGCCAAGAGGTCTTTGGAACTTCCCATCTCATTAGATGAACAGATACTTCACTACATCGTTCATATCTAGATTTTTTTATCACGAATAAATACATTGTTCTTCCACCTAGAAACACAAAATAACTTTCAAAGAGCAATTGTCAACTTCCTTCTTATTCCCCACAGTATTAAAACTTTGGGGTAAACTGCCTGAAGAAAAGATTTGAAGATATTTAGGAATCAAATGCTCCCTTCTCCAAGTCTACAAAGTCTTACACTAGAGTGAATACAGATATTCACAGAAATTGAGTGCTGGGAACTTTACAGCTTACTTGGGTGAATAAAGCACATTTAACAGTAAACAGTTGAACAGCAATTCACTCAGAATTCCCGGAGCATGTAGTTTCCATTTTATCACAACCAAAGAGTTCTAGAATTAAAGACAGTTTATACATTTATATGCCTTCTTCATGGCTGCACCAGTCTGCAGGTGGAAAAGCAAGCAACTGTCATGGTTATTTAATTTACAGATAAAGTAAGATAGTAGCAAAAGAAATAAAATACTATGTGGATAAACGTGTGTGTTCATGTTTACAGGTAGACAGATAGCTATTGTGCAATGCACACAAACAAACAAAAAAAGCCCTGCTTAGTTAGTGTAATTAAAGGTATGCTTAAATAGGTTGTTGAAACTATTAGTTAATAAGAGATCCTTGGTTAATTTCACAATGCCAATATTTCCTTTGGAAGTTGACTCTGATATAGTTTTATAGCTTGGTTTTGTGTCTTCTGACTTGGTTAAAGTGCAGCCAGGATATAGGTGACATATTCATATTTATACAATATAAGGATAGGTTAATTATTTCCCAAGAAATAGTTTCTGTACCCTCTAAAAAAAGAAAAAAAGTTTACAAGGCCTCATCTTCTGAAATTCTGCCATCCTAATTGTCCTTATTATTACTTTAGATTCTAATAGTTTGCTTAATAGGCTGTCTTCTCCCAGACCAGGGGCTACTTCATAATAGAAAACATGTTTGTTCATCTGTGTAGCCCTAATAACTCATACCGGGCATGGGGCTTAGAAGGTTCTCGATAAATGCTTTTGTATGAGCAAGTTAAGAAATCCACATACGTAGTACTAAGTAATTTTTTCATATTCTTTTTATATAAATTGGGTATCCTATTTTCCCTGACAATATTGGAAGGCTGAAGGTGACATGTCCATGCCAAAAACAGCCCTTAGAATTATTTTCTTTGGATCTTAGTGTTAGCACAAACTCTGCGTATTTGTTAGTTTTTAATGGAACTGCTTTCAGTTTTTTTTTTTTTTTTTTTTTTAGAGATATGCCAAAAACAGCCCTTAGAATTATTTTCTTTGGATCTTAGTGTTAGCACAAACTCTGCGTATTTGTTAGTTTTTAATGGAACTGCTTTCAGTT
>NW_004443978.1:14462683-14509702 GCF_000243295.1 Trichechus manatus latirostris
AATTATTTTCTTTGGATCTTAGTGTTAGCACAAACTCTGCGTATTTGTTAGTTTTTAATGGAACTGCTTTCAGTTTTTTTTTTTTTTTTTTTTTTTTGAGAGATATTTCAGGCTTCTCTTGAAAAACCAAGATGTAACAGCAGAGGGCCCCAATTCCTGCATGGATATAATCAGCTGGGGCTGAGTAGGACCTGCCCCCCTTTGGATGGTTCCAGTTCAAAACCACTCTTTATCGTCTTCAGGAGACATGGTGGTACCGTGGTAAAGTGCTCCGCTACTAACCCTTTTGAGACTCATGGAACATGCAGTATGCCACTCACTTTTTATGTCAGTGAAGGTCTTTGGGAGTATACTTTTACCACTGAAAGTATTTGCTCCCCTCCAGTGGGGACTTGTGTAACACTGAAAGGTGAAAGAAACATTCATTGAAGCAAAATAGCTGGGGTATTAGGCAAAACTAGAGGTTCCTCATACCCAAATGGAAGGCACCCCCAATAAAGCCTGCTACCCAATACCAGTGGGCCAGACAGGCTCCCCCAAATCATATAGTTTCATAATATTTCCTAAAATCTATATTAAAATAGAATCTCATTGCTGTCAGGTCAATTTCAACTCATAGACACCCTATAGGATAGAGTAGAAAAGCCCCATAGGGTTTCCAAGGAGCAGCTGGTGGATTTGAACTGCTGACCTTTTGGTTAGCAGCTGATCTCTTAACCACTGTGCCACCAGGGCTCCAAAATCTATATTTCCAACCAAAAATTCAAGCACACTAAATGACTCAGCACGAGTTCCACTACTGAAAACACATGGTATCAACAAAAAATTCACGGCAGAAAATAACCGGGTCTTGAAAGGGCTAACTGAAAGGTCAGCAGTTCAAAGCCACGAGGCACTCCACAGGAGAAAGAGTCACAATTTGCTTACTTGAAATTACAGCCCTGAAACCCTCATGGGGCAGTTCTACTCTGTCCTATAGAGTTGCTATGAGTTGAAATAGACTCCTCAGCCCACAGGCACAGGCACATTGTTTTCAGGGCACTGAGGTAAATTATCAGTCTCACTTATTATGGCCCAGCACATCTGTCAGTTTGTCATACTGTGATGGTTTGCACGTTGCTGTGATGCTGGAAGCTATGCCACTGATATTTCAAATACCAGCAGGGTCACCCATGGTGGACAAGTTTCAGTTGAGCTTCCTGACTAAGACAGACTAGGAAGGACTTGGTGTACTGCTTCTGAAAAAATTAGCCAGTGAAAATCTTATGAACAGTAGCAGAAAGCTTTCTGATATAGTGCTAGAAGATGAGCCCTTTAGGTTGGAAGGCACTCAGAGTAAAACTAGCAAAGAGCTGCCTCCTCAAAGTAGAAAACCTATTGCTGTTGAGTCAATTTTGACTCATAGCGACCCTATAGGACAGAAGACAACTGCCCCATAGGGTTTCCAAGGAGGGGCTGGTAGATTCCAATGGCTGACATTTTGGATAGCAGTCAATCTGTTAACCACTGCACTATGACCTTAATGATGTGGATGGAGTCAAGCTTCAATATTGAAGAATTCTATGGGGAAAATATTAAATGACACAGGAAGTATCAAAAGAAGATGGAAGGAATACACAGAGCACCAAAAAGAATTGGTCGACTTTAAAAAATTTCAGGAGGCAGCATATGATCAAGAACAAATGGTAGTGAAGGAAGAAATCCAAGCTGCACTCAAAGCATTGGCAAAAAACAAGGCTCCAGGAATTTATAGAATACCAATTGAGATGTTTCAACAAACAATGCAGCTCTGGAAGTGCTCACTGTCTCTGCCAAGAAATTTGGAAGACAGCTACCTGGCTAACTGGCAGGAAGAAATCTGTTTCTGCCCATTCCAAAGAAAAGTGATCAAAGAGAATGTGGAAATTATTGAATAATATCATTAATATCACACAAAAGTAAAATTTTGCTGAAGATAATTAAAAAATGGTTGCAGCAGCACATCGATGGGGAACTGCCTGAAATTCAAGCCTGATTCAGAAGAGGACGCAAGGGAAGGATATCATTGCTGATGTCAGATGGATCCTCGCTAAAAGCAGAGAATACCAGAAATATGTTTGACTGCGTTTGATTAACTATGCAAAGGCATTTGACTGTGTGGTTCATAACAAATTACGGATAACATTTCAAAGAATGGGAATTCCAGAACACTTAATTGTGCTCATGAGGAACCTGGACACAGATCAAGAGGCAGTCATTTCAACAGAACAAGGGGATACCGCGTGGTTTAAAGTCAGGAAAGGTATGCATTGGAGTTGTATCCTTTCACCATACCTATTCAATCTGTATGCTGAGCAAATAATCCGAGAAGCTGGACTGAATGAAGAAGAATGGTGCAACAGGATTGGAGAAAGACTCATTAACAACCTGTGATATGCAGATGACACAACCTTGCTTGCTGAAAGTGAAAAGGACTTGAAGCACTCACTGATGAAGATCAAAGACTACAGCCTTCAGTATGGATTACACCTCCACATAAAAAACAAAAATCCTCACAACTGGACAAATAAGCAACATCACGGTGAACAGAGAAAATACTGAAGTTGTGAAGCATTTCGTTTTACGTGGATCCATAATCAATGTCCATGGGAACAGTACTCAAGAAATCAAACAATGCATTGCATTGAACATATCTGCTGCAAAAGACCTCTTTAAAGTGTCCAAAAGCAAAGATGCCACTTTAACGACTAAGGTGCACCTGAACCAAGCCATGGTGTTTTCAACTGCCTCATATGCATGTGAAAGCTAGACAATGAATAAGGAAGATGGAAGAAGAATTGATGCCTTTGAATTATGGTGTTGGCAAAGAATATTGAATCTACCATGAACTACCAAAAGGAACAAATCTGTCGGGAAAGAAGTACAGCCAGAATGCTGCTTAGAAGCAAGGATGGTGAGACTTTGTCTCTTGTACTTTGGACATGTTATTAGGTGGGACCAGTCCCTGGAGAATGACATCACGCTTGGTAAAGTAGAGGGTCAACGAAAAAGAGGAAGACCCTCAATAAGATGAATTGACACAGTGACTGCAACAGTGGGCTCAAGCAACACATGATTGTGAGAATGACGCAGTACTGGGCAGTGTTTCTGTTCTGTTGTACATTGGGTCACTATGAGTTGTCAGAATTGACTCAACGGCAATGGGTTTTGTTTGGTTTTTTGGTAATGGCACCTAACAGCAACAACACTTATCATGGCACTTTCTTTGTTGTTTTTCTTAAACCATTACCATTTTGTTCATTTAGGTTATCTCCCTGGTCCTTACGGGCATTTCAGTTTGCATCCACATTAAACCTAGCTACTTTTCCCCATTCCATGTCTAACATCAGGCTGGGTATGCACCAAATGGGGGCAGGGCAGTAGTGGTTCAGTGTTAGAATTCTGGCCTTCCTTTGGAGAGCCATGGATTTACTCAATGGCCAGTTCACCTCATGCACAACCATCACCTCTTCTATACACACACACATACACACACACTTGCTAGGATATTTATTGCACTGAATCTAAAGAAAGCTTGGAAATAACTGATCATCGTAATATTTAATAACCTTTATAGAGGAGACACTAGGCCGGGCCAAGAAGGCAGAGTAGTCAGACTCTTCCGGTGGTCCTTCTTACAACAAAGACCTGAAAAAACAAGTGAATTGATTATATATGACAATCTAGGAGCACTGATCATCAAAGGCAAAGTTGAGGAATCAGAGTGAGAGGCAGGGGGAGGGAGAGATGGTTTGGAAGCAAGGAGGGAGAGGCAGGGGGAGGGAGAGATGGTTTGGAAGCAAGGAGGAGTTGCCAGACCTGAGCTGGCGAGAACCTGATCAGCTCGTGGTGCACGGTGAGGCAGGCAAGCAGTAGCGCTCAGGAGGCATTTTCCACATCGGGAGAGACCCAGTGGCAGAGACTCTACTCAGCTATCCAGAACCAGTGAGAAGCAGTCTTCTGTCAGTGAAAGATAAGTACTTGCATCTGGCCTACCGTGCGGATCAAAAACATCCCCCTTAGGGAAAAACCTCTCTCCCATTTACCTCCCTGCCCCCTGCTCTGCACTGGGTCTGGAACCAGCTTCAGCAATTGCCGAGTACCCTGAGCTGGAAGTAGGACCCCTCACGCGCCCTGAGTCATCCTTCCAGCCTTGGAGAATGAACAAATTAACAAAAAGGGAAAAAGTAATCTGCCAGCTCCCCTAAGCCAGGAATTCAGGGTAGGCATAGTTCCTTTGCCTAGGCACAGGCATAAGGGATCCACAGACTCTGAGTGCCCTTCCCCCTGCATAGACTTGTGTGGGCCCATTTCAACAGCTTAGGCCCTCATTACCACAATACAACAGGGTATACACCTGAAGCCTAACTTCAACTGTTTCAGCTGTGAAGCAACAGGTTCTTGACATTTGACACTGCCCTGTCCATTAAGCAGGGACTTTGCCTAAGCACATCAGGGGCCTGAGGACTGGTGGCTCCACCCATGCCACCTACCCACCTATGACAGGAGCCCAAGAATAAGAGGTGACCCCTAGTCCTTAGAGCCAACAGCTTTGGGTGCTCATAGTCTGGCTATAAAACCCAACCATCTACGTGCTCTAGGGAACAGGGACATGCTCTCCTTCTGGACACTTAGGGTGGCCGACGGCCCCATGCCTTGCTCAGCCTGTGTCCCCCTGCTGCAGCCAGATGCCTGTGCCTACACCAATCACCCATGATGCCTCTCTAGAGCTCTAGGTGACAGCCTGCACAACACACTTGGTAGCCAACTACCTGGACACCTGAGCTGAATCCATACAGGAGGAGTCGGGAGACTCCTGGACTCACATACTTGGTGGCAGTTTTGGCCACCTGGTGGCAGGACATTGGAGCTTCAGGGGTGCTGGATATCAGGCTACCTCACATGAGCAGCCTATCTGGGCATATCAAAACAAAATAAAACAAGAAGCTGGGACATAGTAAGCAAACATAAAATAAATATAATTACTTATTGATGGCTCAGAGACAGCAGTCAATAGCAAATCACATAAAGAGGCAGACCATGACGGCTTCAGCAAGCTCCCAAAATAAAGAATCTAGAAATTTTCCAGAGAAAGAACTTTTCTTGGAATTACCAGAGGCAGGATACAAAAGATTAATATACAGAACTCTTCAAGAGATCAGGAAGGAAATTAAGCAAAATGCAAAATGCGAAACATGCAAGAGGAAATTAAGAAGATTAGAGAAGAGCATAAGAACAAATTGAACAGGCTGCAAGAATCCATAGAGAGACAGCAGTCAGAAATCCAGAAGATTAACAATAAAATTTCAAAATTAGACAACTCAATAGAAAGTCATAGGAACAGAATTGAGGCAATGGAAGTCAGAATTAGTGAGATTGAAGATGAAGCACTTGACACCAACTTATCTGAGGAAAAATCAGATAAAAGATTTTTAGAAAAAATGAAGAAACCCTACAAATTATGTGGAATTCTATCAAGAGAAATAACCGACGAGTGATTGGAGTACCAGAACAGGCAGGGATAACAGAAAATACAGAGAGAATTGTTGAAGATTTGTTGGCAGAAAACTTCCCTGATATCGTGAAAGATGACAAAATATCTAGCCAAGATGCTCATTGAACCCCACATAAGGTACATCCCAAAAGAAAGTCACAAAGACATATTATAATCAAACATGCCAAAACCAAAGATAAAGAGAGAATTTTAAGAGTGGCTAGGGATAAACGAAAAGTTATCTACAAAGGAGAGTCAATAAGAATAAGCTTGGACTACTCAGCAGAAACCATGCAGGCAAGAAGGCAATGGGATGGCATATATAAAGTGTTGAAGGAAAAAAATTGCCAGCTGAGAATTATGTATCCAGCAAAACTGTCTCTCAAATATGATGGTGAAATTAGGGCATTTCCAGATAAACAGAAGTTTAGGGAATTTGCAGAAACCAAACAAAAATTAAAAGAAATACTAAAGGGAGTCCTCTGGTTAGAAAATCTATAACTTCAGGTTACAACCCAAGACTAGAACACAGGACAGAGCAAACAGATATCAAACCAGATAGGGAAGTCACAAAAATAATCAAAGCTAAAACTCTGAAAATAGGGAAACAGAGATGCATATATGTAAAAGATGATGACATTAAAACAAAAATGAGGGACTAAAAAATGTAGAAATAGATTTTTTGTATGGAGAGGAAGTCAAGGTGATATAAAGAAATAAAAAACTGGTTTAAACTTAGAAAAATAGGGATAACTATTAAGGTAACCACAAAGGAAACTAACAATCCTACACATCAAAATAAAAACCAAGAAAAATATAAAGACTCAGCAAATACAAAATAAACAACAATGAAGAAGATGAAAAGAAAATGCATAAAGAAAAACGACTCAGTGCAGACAATTAAGTAGAACAAAGAAACTAGGAACAACACACAAAAAACCCCATCAAAAAGACAGCATTAAACTCATACCTATCAATAATTATGCTGAATGTAAATGGACTAAATGCACCAATAGAGACAGAGATTGGCAGATTGGATAAAAAACATGATCCATCTATATGCTGCTTAAAGAGATACGTCTTAGATTTAAAGATACAAACTAAAACTTAAAGGATGGAAAAAAATATATTAAGCTAACAACACTTAAAAAAGAGCATGAGTGGCAATATTAATCTCTGACAAAATAAACTTTAAAGTAATACACCCCAAAGTATAAGGAAGGACACTATATAATGATTAAAGGGTCAATACATCAGGAGGACATAACTATACTAAATATTTATGCACCCAACAACAGGGCTCCAAAATACATAAAATAAATGCTAACAGCATTGAAAAGAGAAACAGACAGCTAAACAGTAGCAGTAGGAGACTTCAACACACTACTTTCAGTGAAGGACAGAACATCCAGAAAAAACCTCAACAAAGACACAGAAGATCTAAATGCAACAATAAGCCAACTTGAGCTTCTACACATATAGCGAACATTCCACCCAACAGCAGCCAAGTATAATTTCTTTCCCAAAGCACATAGAACATTCTCCAGAATAGACCATGTATTAGGCCATGAAGGAAGCCTTAACAAAATCCAAAGCATCGAAATATTACAAAGCGTCTTTTCTGACCATAAAGCCATAAAAGTAGAAATCAATAACAGAAAAAACAAGGGAAAAAAAATCAAACACGTGGAAACTGAATAACACCTTGCTCAAAAACTACTGGGTTATAGAAGAAATCAAGGATGGAATAAGTAAATTCATAGAATCAAACGAGAATGAAAACACATCCTACCAGAACCTTTTGGAAACAGCAAAAGCAGTGCTCAGAGGTCAATTTATAGCAATAAATGTACACATCCAAAAAGAAGAAAGGGCCAAAATCAAAACATTAACCCTACAACTGGAACAAGTAGAAAAAGAGAAGCAAAAGAAGCCCAGGGGCACAAGAAGAAAGGAAATAATAATAATCAGAGCAGAATTAAATGAAATAGAGAAGAGAAAAACAATTGAAATAGTTAACAAGACCAAACACTGGTTCTTTGAAAAGAACAACAAAATTGATGAACCATTGGCCAAACAGACAAGAGAATAACAGGAGAGGAAGCAAATGACCCATATAAGAAATAAGATGTGAGATACCACAACAGACCCAACTAAAATTAAAAGAATCATAACAGATATACTATGAAAAACTGTACCCTAACAAACTTGAAAACCTAGAGGAAATGGACAAATTTCTAGAAACTCACTACCTACCTAAACTAACACAAACAGAGGTAGAACAACTAAACAAACACATAACAAAAGAAGAAATTGAAAAGATAATTTAAAAACTCCCAACAAAAAAAAAAGCCCTGGCCTGGATGGCTTCACTGGAGAATTCTACCAAACTTTCAGAGAAGAGTTAACACCACTACTACTAAAGGTATTTCAGAGCATAGAAAAGGATGGAATACTCCCAAACTCATTCTATGAAGCCAGCATAACCCTGATACCAAAACCAGGTAAAGACACCACAAAAAAAGAAAATTACAGACCAATATCCCTCATGAACATTGATGCAAAAATCCTCAACAAAATTCTAGCCAACAGAATTCAGCAACATATCAAAAAAATAATTCACCATGACCAAGTGGGATTTACCAGGTATGCAGGGATGGTTCAACGTTAGGAAAACAATGAATGTAATCCATCACATAAATAAAACAAAAGATAAGAACCACATGATCTTACCAATCGGTGCAGAAAAGGCATTTGACAAAGTCCAACATCCATTCATAATAAAAACTCTCAACAAAATAGGA
The DNA here is from genome assembly GCF_000243295.1 of Trichechus manatus latirostris. Taxonomy (NCBI): domain Eukaryota; kingdom Metazoa; phylum Chordata; class Mammalia; order Sirenia; family Trichechidae; genus Trichechus; species Trichechus manatus. The sequence goes on from NW_004443978.1 coordinate 14,471,000, forward strand.
ATAGAAGGGAAATTCCTCAACATAATTAGGGGCATTTATGCAAAGCCAAAAGCCAACATCATCCTAAACGGAGAGACTTTGAAAGCATTCCCTTTGAGAATGGGAACCAGACAAGGATGCCCTTTATCACTACTCTTATTCAACATTGTGCTGGAGGTCTAACCCAGAGCAATTAGGCTAGAAAAAGAAATAAAGGGCATCCAAATTGGTAAGAAAAAAGTAAAAGTATCTCTATTTGCAGATGGTATGATGTTATACACAGAAAACCCCAAAGAATCCACAAGAAAACTACTGGTAGTAATAGAAGTTTTCAGCAAAGTATTAGGATACAAGACAAACATAGAAAAATAAGTTGGATTCCTTTATACCAATAAAGAGAACTTCAAAGAGGAAATCACCAAATCAATACCATTTACAATAGCCCTCAAGAAGATAAAACACTTAGGAATAAATCTAACCAGAGACGTAAAAGATCTATACAATGAAAACTACAAGAAACTACTTTAAGAAACCAAAAAAGACCTGCATAAGTGGAAAAATATACCTCGTTAATGGATAGGTAGACTCAACATAGTGAAAATGTCAATTCTACCCAAAGCGATCCACAGATACAATGCAATCCCAATCCAAATTCCACCATCATTTTTTAATGAGATGGAGAAACAAATCACCAACTTCATACGGAAAGGGAGGAGGCCCCAGATAAGTAAAGCATTACTCAATTAGAGGAACAAAGTCAGAGACCTCACACTATCTGATTTTAAAACCTATTATACACCACGGTAGTCAAAACAGCCTGGTACAACAGATGTATAGACCAAAGGAACAGAACTGAGAACCCAGACATAAATTCATCTACCTATGAGCAGCTGATATTTGACAATGGCCCAAAGTCCTTGAATTGGGGAAAAGACAGTCTCTTTAACAAATGGCGCTGGCATAACTCAATATCCACCTGCAAAAAACTGAAACAGGACCCATACCTCACACCATGCCCAAAAACTGACTCAAAATGGATCAAAGACCTAAATATAAAATCAAAAACAATAAAGATCATGGAAGAAAAAGTAGGGACAACACTAGGAGCCCTAACACATGGCATAAACAGAATATGAACCATAAGTAACATTGCACAAGCACCAGAAGAGTGACTAAATAACTGGGAGCTCCTACAAATCAAATACTTATGCTCAACAAAAGAGTGAAAAGACAACCTACAGACTGGGAAAAATTTTTGGCTACGACAAATCCGATCAGTGTCTAATCTCTAAAATCTACAAGATACTGCAAAACCTTAACAACAAAAAGACAAATAACTCAATTAAGAAATGGGCAAAGGATATGAACAGGCACTTCATCAAAGAAGACATTCAAGCAGCTAACAGACACATGAAGAAATGCTCACAATCATTAGCCGTTAGACAAATGCAAATTAAAATTACAATGAAGATACCATCTCATCCCCACGAGGCTAGCATTAATCCAAAAAACACCACATAATAAATGCTGGGGAGGTTGTGGAGAGACTGGAACACTTATACACTGTTGATGGGATTGTAAAATGGTACAACCACTTTGGAAATCGATTTGGCGCTTCCTTAAAAAGCTAGAAATAGAAGTACCATACCATCCAGCAGTCCCACTCCTTGGAATACATCCTAGAGAAATAAGAGCCATCACATGAATAGATATATGCACATCTATGTTCATTGCAGAACTGTTCACAATAGCAAAAAGATGGAAAAAACCTAGGTGCCCATCAATGGATGAATGGATAATTATGGTATATTCACACAATGGAATATTACACAATGATAAAGAATAATGATGAAGCTGAGAAACATAACATGGAGGAATATGGAGGGCATTATGCTGAATTTAGTCAGTCAGAGAAGGACAAATACTGTATAAGACCATTATTATAAGAACTCAATAAAAGGTTTAAACAGAGAAGAAAACATTCTTTGTGGTTACGAGGCTGGGGAGGGAGGGTGAGGGTTATTCACTAACTAGACAGTAGACAAGAATTATCTTAGGTGAAAGGAAGGACAGCACACACTACAGGGGAAGTCAGCACAACTAGACTAAACCAAAGCTAAGAAGTTTCCTGAATATAATCAAACACTTCAAGGGACAGAGTAGCAGGGGCGGGGGTCTGGGGACCATGGTTTCAGGGGACATCTATGTCAATTGGTATAACAAACTTTATTAAAAAAATATTTTGTATCCCACTTTGATGAGTGGCATCTGGGGTCTTAAAAGCTAGCAAGTGGCCATTTAAGATGCATCGATTTGTCCCAACTCACCTGGAGCAAAGGAGAATGAGGAACACGAAAGACACAAAGAAAATATTAGCCCAAGGGACAAAAGGGCCACATAAACCATAGACTCCATCAGCCTGAGACCAGAAGAACTAGATGGTGCCCGGCTACCACCAATGACCGCCCCGACAGGGAACACAATAGGGAGTCCCTGATGGAGCAGGGGAATAGTGGGATGCAGAACTCAAATTCTAGTAAAAAGACCTGACTTAATGGTCTGACTGAGACTGGAGGAACCGTGGAAAGCACGGCCCCCGGACTCTCAACCCAGAACTAAAACAATTCCCGAGGCCAACTCTTCAGACAAAGATTGGACGGGACTGTGGGACATAAAATGATACTCGTGAAGAGTGTGCTTCTTATCTCAAGTAGACACATGAGACTAAAAGGGCAACTTCTGTCTGGAGGTGAGATGAGAAGGCAGAGAGGGTTAGTAGCTGGTTGAATGGACATGGGAAATCGGGTTGAAAGGAGGAGGAGTGTGCCGTCACAGTATAGGGAGAGCAGTTAGGGTCACATAACAATGTATGTATAAATTTTTGTATGAGAAACTAACCTGAGATGTAAACTTTCACTTAAATTACAACAATAAACAAAATTATCTTTATAATTTACTGTCTTCTAATTCTTGAACCTGGCATATCTCTCCATTAATTTATGTGTAATCTCATTTCTCTCAGTAATGTTTTTTGTTTTACTTTGCAGAGGCTTAACATATCTTTTATTAGACTTATTCCTAGGGATGTGATATTTTCTGAAGATAATTTAATTACGTTGTTTTCAAGGACTCTTTTTTAACTGTGGTAAATACGTATTGAATAAATTTCATCTGTTTAACTTTCCAATGTCTCATTGTTTATTATAGGTATATAGAAATACTATTGGTTTATGTATATTGACCTTGTATTCAGCTTTGAAAACATTGTTAAATTCATATATTAATTCACCTGTAGATTCATATGGATTTTCTACATACATAAGCAGTCTATTTGTGAGTAATATTTTTTTCCTTCTAATTCTTATACATTTTAATTCTTTTTCTTATCTTACTAGAGCAGCCAGTAAAATATTAAATACAAGTGGTTATAGTAGAAATCTTTGTTTCGTTCCTGATCTCAATATTCCACCATTAATATGATGATTTTTGGTTTTGGTAGATACTTTTATCAGACAAAGAAAGTACTCTTCTTGTTCTAGTTTGCTAAAAACTTTTATTGTGAATGGTGCTAAATTTTATTGAAAACTTTCTTCTACATCTATTTAAAAGTTACTTTATTTTGTTAATGTTATTAATTATATAGATTCATTTGTTAATGAATTACAAGGACATTTCTAACAGTTATTTCTATGATAATTCAAATTTAATTGTAACATACTGTCTCTTATATTTTGGGATTCTATCTGATGGTATTTTATTTAGGATTTTTTTTTTTTTTTTTGAATTTTTGTTCACCAAAGACACTGGCCTAAAATTTACCTTTCATACAAAATTCTTGTCAAGCTTTTCCATCAAACTTATGCTGATCTTATAAAATGAGTTTTGAAATACTCTCTTTTTTCCTTTTCTTTGGGAGATTTTATAAAGCATAAATTTCTTTCTAAAATTTTTGAAAAAATTCACCATTGAAGACATCTAGGCTGGAGTTATCTTAGTGGGAAGGTTTTTTAATTATGGTTTCAATTTCTTTAAGAGATATATGAATACACAAATTTTTTATGCCAAAGACATTTATGAAACATTTAAATTTTCAAATTTATTGGCATAAATTTATCCATAATTTTCATTTATTGTTAAAAAAATTTTGTAAGATTTGTCGTGATTGCTGATACTGGTAATTCATATGCATGCTCCCTCTTTTCTGCCTCAGTCTCACTAGAGATTAACAATAGTGTAATCTTTTAAAGAACCAGCCTTTGCTGTGCTGATTTTCTCTATCAGAGGTTTGTTTTCTTTTCACTGATTTCTGTTCTTATCTTTATTATATTCTTTCTTCTACTTTTGCTACAATTTTCCCAGCTTCTTGAGCTGGATGGTTAACTCACTGATTTCCAACCTTTCTTAATTTCTAGTATATGCATTTAAGGCCATAAATTTCCTTCTAAGTACTTCTTTACCTGTATCTTACAGGGTTTAATATTGTAATATTTTCATTATCATTTAGTTAACAATATTTTCAAATTTATATTAATATATATTTATATTCTAAATCAATGGATTATTTAGGTCATTCCTTAATTTCCCACCATTTGGAGATCTTTTAGTTTGTCATTTTATTATTAATATCTAGCTTAATTCCACTATTTCAGAGAATATGTATTTTCTGAATGTATAGATAGAATTTTAGCATTATACCTATATGAATCTAGCTCTTAGAAATTTAATGAGCTGTAGAGATGGTTATTTTGGGCTCAGTACATTTGTTTTCAATCAAATATTTTTATCTAAATTCTTTTGTATGAAATTGTTTAAAAAAATAATTTCTCTTATTACTTTTCAAATAACAAGTCTCCCATCTCTGTTAAAGTTTTATTTTTAAACATGAATCCATAGGATGAGTAAAACCCAAACAGAAATAATAGTGTGTACTTTGTGTTTTATATCCAAAATTATTTTACAGCTTAACACTGATTTGTTAAATGTATTTTGCATATATAGTTGCTATTAAGAGGCAATATACACAGTGTATATTAAAAAGAAATCAAATATTATGATGTAGCTTTTCTATATTAATTAGATATTTGGTTCATAACCATAATTGTTTAATAAAGAACAATCAAGTCTGAATCTGAAAGAAACAGTGCTCTTGGCTTATTAAATACATTAATCACCTAAGAAGATGATAATCTAAAATAGTGGTAAAACAACTGAGTCAATAGCAATTTTTCAGCAAGTCCAAATTATGTGAACCTTTGATAGCGCTGGTGGTAGAAACTGATGGGCTAGTTTTTCCTCTGATCCTCTATCTCCATTTCCACCCTTCCCTTCCCTGCTTTTTGCAGGTTGACCCCTACAACCACTTCAACTGGCTTTCTTGCCTTCCGGCTTCCTGTTAGGTGAGTGCAGTGGGAGGCCCTGGAAGAACAGGTAGTGGGAAGAGAGGTTAAGATTTTATATTTTCCCCTAACCCACCTTTTCCAAATTGGTCATGAGTGTGATAGTGGCTACATCCCTTCAAGTTCATGGCTCCTGTTAGGCATCTCTTCTTCCTGTGCAGAAAACACCGAATCCTTTCATCGATCTCTATCTCTGTCTCTATCTATACCTATGCCATTGAGTCAGTTCTGACTCATAGCAACCCTATAGGACTGAGTAGAACTACCCTATAGGGTTTTCAAGGAGCAGCTGGTGGATTCGAACTGCTGACCTTTTTGTTAGCAGCTAAGCTCTTAACCACTGTGCCATACCTATACCTATAATCTACACTACATCTATCTATATATATAAATATACAATAATATACTACGTAGATGGTGAATCTATATTCATATATGTGTATATATACATATATGTATGCATATATATGCATATATGTGTATATATATACACATATATATGTGTGTGTGTATATATATGTGTGTGTGTGTGCATGTATTCTTTTAGTTCCGAAAACAACTTTTGAGTGGTATGATCATGAAGATTGTGTGTTAACTTGGCGGGGCCATGATTCTCAGTGGTTTGGCAGTTATGATGTAGTCTGGCAGTCATATAATGATATGATCACCACCATGATGATATTGATATAATGTGATCACCTCTATGATGGGATCTGCTGTGAGTAGCCAATCAGTTGAAAGGGAGTTTCCTTGGGGGTGTGGCCCGAATCCAATATAAGCGGACTTTCTGGCGAGGCTTGTGGGCTTTTGCTCACTCTGGATCCTGCAGCTGGCTCCTGTTCATCTGACCTCCAGTTCCTGGGACTTGAGCTAGCAGCTTACCTGCCATCTTGCCTGCTGATCTTTGAATTTGTCATCTTCACAGGCTGTGAGCCAGAGCCCTGCTGTCTGACTTGCCGATCTTGGGTTTGCCAGTCCCTGCGGCTATGTGAATCAGGAGAAGCCTCCAGCCTGACCCATGTTCCAGCCTCTACAACCACAAGAGCCATTTCCTTAATATAAATCTCTCTATACATATTTATAGGCTTTACTGGTTTTGCTTCTCTAGAGAACCCAACCTAAGATAGGTAGCCTTCTCTACCTATAGACGAGGAAAATCATACCTAATGCCATTTGAAAATTCAACGAAAGGTGTTTACTATTCTGAAAATTTACATGCAGTCTAAACCTTGAAGATTAAATCACATTAGAACGCCAACTTGTTTTGTTTTAAAATTCTTAAGTGTATGCTGCATCACTTGATAAGGCAAATAATTCTTTCATAAAGATTAATTATACCCTAATTTATCTGTTTTCTAAGTTAGGATTTGTGTATTCAACCTTTCAGATTTTAAGTTTCACCCTGCATAAATAATACATCCAACTAAGCCTTCACTTAAGCTGTCAGTTAAGGAAATAAGTCTTTAATTGTCTACAGACTAAACATTTAGTTGTTGTTTTATAGGTAACTTTTATTGGTTCAGATTTTTCCTTCTTATTACATACCACAAAGAGCCCTGGTGGTGTGGTGGTTAAGCACTCAGCTACTAACCAAAAGGTCAAGTGGTTTGAACCCACCAACAGCTTTGAGGGAGAAAGATGTGGCAGTAAAGATTTACAATCTTGGAAACCCTATGGGTAGTTCTGCTCTGTCCTGTAGGGTCTCTACGAGTCGGAATTGAGTCAACGGTAATGGGTTTTTGATTTTGGAAATTATATATCACAACATTTATTTTCTATTATCTGGAGCATAACAGTAAGTCTGTGAAGGCTAGGCACAATATGAACATAGATGAACTTTTATAGTTCTATAATCTCCCACTAGATAACTGACAAAATGTCTTTATGAGAAATCAGCTTTTCTGATCTGTATCATATATTACAAAGACACACGAGGAAAATGAGAAGATCTTAGTTAATGCACACAGTACACATATTCTCATTGTTAGAGGCTGAGTGGTTGTGACAAAAAAAAGTTTACCCCAAAGGGGCACATTTCCAAGAAATTTGAGGGAAGTTGACCTAAATATGGTAGCAAATGCCACTCCCTCATATAAATTTTGTTTAAAAAAATTACCATAGCAGATAACATCTGGTTGCATGTAATCTGAATTCATCTGAAATCCCAACCTAAACAAGTTAACCAACAGCAAGGGGCAGTTAAACATTCCACTGGCTTTAGGTAATTGAAACCATCTTCTACAAAATTACCTTCAATTACTGGACTCCAGGAAAGAAGCAGACAGCTTCTGGCAAAATAGCAGAAGAAGGAGGTGGAAGGGGAAAGGGAGGAGAGAGAGAAAAAGAGAGAACACAAAGTCTATTTTCTATAATACAGTGGAAAATCATTAAATATTCTATTGCATTTGGAAGACAGGATGGTTAATATCATGCTCACCCAAAAGCTACTTTAAGTGGGAACACAGGATTAGAGCCTAGAAAGCTATCTTTTTGTGCTTTTATTTCAGATTCTTGCTTTCATGCAATAATATTTCCAAAACAGGAGGGCCTTTAAATCTAATTTTCAAAGATACTCATAGAAATAAATTCCACAGTTTCCCAGTTCTTACCATTTTTCATCCCTTGTAATTTGTAAGCATGTATGTATACCATTATTTATAAATATTTTGGCACCTACATCTAGCCATTAAAATTTTAAGCTAGATGCGTGTCTAAAAATTCAAAATACTTCCAGTTTATAATATTATGGCATTAAGAATATCCTAGTCTTCTTATGAAAGAGTTATTAATTCATTTCATGTTTTTAAACTATTTTCCATAACATCGAATCTCTGGGAAGAATGCGACAAAATAATTTGCTTAAATCCTGTTACATCTTAAAGGCTATATGGATCAGGGAAAACGTATCACATTACTTTAAATTAATTATATATTGCAACAGTCAACCAGTCAACCCCTTTGTCAACCTACTGCATTATTATCAATGATAATAAAGTTTTGATGGTAATTTGAATCACTTATAAAAAAAATCAAAGCCAATAAAATTTTCTGCTAGACAGCCAAGTCTGCTTACTTCAAATTGAAATGAAATAACAATATGTATTTTAACTAGATTATAGACAGATGTGTTATAACACCTAAATTCTACACCATTGTGTTTTAATTAAACCAGTTCTAATGCAATGCCACAATTTTGCTACAAAAAATTGTTGCAGATGAGAAATTCATATTTTAAGAAGAGATTTCAGTTCAGAAAACTGATCCTAAAGTCACTTACCCAGAAATAAATGAGTTATTCTCTACTGCATAGCTTCAGATATAGGTATGTGTTAACATCTGTCTCAACCTCCCACACATCCCTAACTCCACTCCTATCCTCATTGTAGGGATCACGAACGCTTGTTCTTCCCAATCAAAGTGCTTGACACCTAGTAGGAGCTCAATAAATGACTGTTGGATGAATTAATGAATGAATGCTCACAGTGGCAACCATTTTCATCCAAACAGTATCAATTTTTTATTCACTGAGTACCTGTAGATTTGAGCATTAAATATGGTGCTGAAAATAGGATACCTGACCCAAACTGTTGCCATTAAATTGATTCCAACTCATAGCGACCCTACAGGACAGAGTAGAACTGCCTCATAAAATTTCCAAGGAGCAGCTGGTGGATTCAAACTGCCAACTTTTTGGTTAGCAGCCATAGCTCGCTGTAGTTCTCAACCACTGCACCACCAGGGCTCCTGAGTCTAATTCCAATCTGTGATAGAACAAGTCCAGATCTTAGTTCACTGTTAACTAAAACTCTTCACCTTGCTTTGCCCTTACCCTTTATATACCCATCTTTCCCCAAAGAAAGGAGAACTATTTTGAAAGAGAACTTGATTTGCAGTTTCTACCAAATTCCTTTTTGAAGTACCCCTTGCCATTGCCATCGAGCCAATTCCAACTCATAGCGACCCTACAGGACAAAGTAGAACTGCCCTATATGGTTTCCAAGGAGCGCCTGGTGGATTCAAACTGCCAACCTTTTGGTTAGCAACCATAGCTCTTAACTACTATGCCACCAGGGTTTCTTACTGTTTGGAGCAGGCCATGTATAAATTATAGTTTAATAAATTAAATTGAAGGCTGGAATTAAGGTAGATGGGTCCTTACCCCTAGCCCTGTTTTTGAGAGCTAAGAGACATTGGGACTTTGTGTCTTTTTAAACCTCAGTTTGCTCCTTCACAAAATACACAAAATAAATTCCAAGGGAATTTTGTCAGAAAGTTTGACAAAAATTAAGACTTATGTATACGCAGGGGGAAGTGGAAGTCTTTTCTTACTGTAACATTAAGTTCGGGTCTACTCAAGAACTGGGTACTTGCATTTGAGGTTGTCAGTTTAAGAAAAGTAAAGAAAGAAGGAAGGAAGGAAAAGAGAAAAGAGAGATGCCAGGTTGGTGTCATGGTATGAGCAACTCTCAGTATGAAGTACTTCTGTCCATGTACAGGCAGTGACCAAACGTGAGGAATGAGGAGACTGAGATTTGTTTTGTTTTCTCTTGCCATTTGCACTGACATCATTTAAGGTTTAAGTAGGATTGGAGAGTGCTGGTGGTATCTGAAGTCGTCTTCCTTCTCAGGAGCCCATCAAGAGCAGCAGCAGAGGAGGCCAGCTCTCTACAGGGCAAGAAACTACAACAGCCTGAGAAACTTCACATAGAAACTAAATAAATGCTGAAAAAGGACATTCTCACAGAATGATATAGAGTCCTTTCTCTTCAGTCTTTCTCTTCCTGGCTTAAAAGTCACAAAGAATTTTATGTTCTGTACTATGTCAATCTTACTACTAGTTTTATTTTAACACAAAATTATCCCTTTTCCTATAACTTGGGCAATCTCAAAAGACAGATGTGTTGTCATGCCCTCTCACCGTACCCCCTCCCTGTGATTTAAGAGGATTCCAGGGCAAAGCATGTGAGTAATAGCTGGCATGCTTCCCCCTGTCAATAACTTTCAAAGAGGCCTTCCTCCAACCCAAGGGTGCTAATTAGCAAAGTCACTTTACGTATTAAAGTTAAGAAACATAGTTCTTAGTTCTCCTGTCACTCATAGGAAAAAGGCCCTTCTGTGGTTTTCTAAGTGAAGACCCCAGGTCCTGGCTGAGCTGACATGAGATATCTGAAAAAGCATGCTGGAAAATTTGCAACTTCTGAAATAACCATTTTCTGCTTCTTCTTGTTAGTTTCTGCGGAGTCAATTCTGACTCATGGCAACCTCAGGTGTGCAGAGTAGAACTGTGCTCCATAGGGTTTTCAAGACTGTGACCTTTTGGGAACAGATCTCCAGGATTGTCTTCAGAGGCGCATCTGGGTGGGTTTGAACCACCAACCTTTTGGTTAGTAGTTGAGTGCTTAATCATTTGTGCCACCCGGGGACTCCTCTGTTTCTTAACTCACTCAAATTGTATCCTTATATCTGTAGTGCTGTTCAAGCCACATTCTTCCAGATGCGTGATTCCAACATTTTTTATTTATTGTGTGTCTCCACCCATTAAATCTCAGGCTGCTCACATTCATGAAACCCTTTCATTGACGTAGGTAAACTGCTTCCTCTCCTCTCTGAAGCTTAAGATTGATGACTTCAAGTGAAATCCCAGGCCTACTGATGGATTTAGTGAAAGGACCATTGTAGCTTTCTGCCATTCCTAACGTACCAGCTCTTTGTCAAAACTAACTCGACCTCAGAATTTTTCTAGATTTGTGTAACCACAACTCATCAAGGTCCGCAGAGAAAGTAGGTTTTTTTCTATGGTTGTTGTTTGGTTTTTTTAAGTCATTGTTAAGTTGCTATCAGTCAGCTCTGCACAACACGTAAAACGTAACAATGCTGCCTGGTTCTGTGCCATCCTTCTGATCGCTGGCATGCTTGAGTCCATTGCTGCCTTCTAACCTAGGAGGCTCGTCTTACAACGCTAAGTCAGCCAATATTCTCTTGTGATTGATAGGGTTTTCACTGGCTAATTTTGAAGTGTATCACCAGGCCTTTTTTCCTAGTCTGTCTTAGTTTGGAAGCTCTATTGAAATCTGTCCAACATGGGTACCCCTGCTGGTATTTGAAATACCAGTGGCATCACTTTGTAAGAAAAAAATACAAATTGAAATAAGAGGTTTTAATTCTCCCTGATGAAAATGAGGGAAGAGGCTCCACTCCTACCCTGTTCTTTCAGAATTCATTTTCAATAATTTGTAATCATAAATTCTTTGTCTCTATGAAAAGACAGTAAATCTAAGATGTCTCCTCAAGGATCTGACAGCTACCTCTTTGAAAACTAACTTCAGGTGATTCTCACCTGCCTTCCTGTTTCCTGGAACGAGATTAGCATAACCTCAGGTGGCCTAGCCCCCAATTGCAAATCTACTTCCTGCCATAAAGATACAAGAAAATTATCTTGAAAACATGAATATAATGGATTGTATCTGCTTAGTTCTATAATGGTTACGACGCCGTTCTGTTTTTGCAACCTCTTTAGCAGATTACTTCTGATGCATCATTCTGATTTAATTCTTTGTGGAAGAGAAAATTTAATGACAGACTTCTTACTCTGATTTTCAGGTTTTCTTACCCACAAAATCAAACATTAGCCATACAAAACTTCTGACCAAAAATTAAGTCTGCCAGCAGTTTTTTTCACCCAGAGTTGCTAATCTTTTCTTTCCTGTTATAAGCCAGGCTTACTTAATTTAAATTTCAAAAGATATCATGGCTGCAGGTGGGTGGAATGCCAGAGACCACTTTGTAACCGGATTATCAGTTGATGTCAGTAAAAGGGGGAGGGCAGGGTTCATTCAATCATGTTAAGATTAGCCAATGGTTGATCTTCTGTCTTCTGTTCTTCTCCCTCATCTTTATAAGTCTCATTGTAACTAGCTTACTTTGAGCCATTTGTTTTTTTTTTGGAATCAGAATGGCCTCCCGATATGCATATAGAATAACTGCTCAGAGTAAACCTTATGTTCCAATTTCTTTGAGTTTTGATTATTTTTAACAGCTTATTCAATAATAAAACTTTTCTTTCTCTTCTATTTTTTGTGGAGAGGTTAACTGGCTTGGGGGTAGGTATGTTTTTAGTAACTTTTCCCCAACAGCTTTGAGGAATGGAGTTTAATTCTTCTGGAATCCAGATTTCTTGGTTTTCTTGGAGGTTGGGGTAACCTACCCAAGTCATTGCCCTTAGATGTCCTTTTGAACCTCAAGCCTTGTGGAAACTGATTTCCTAAAGTCATCTTTAGGTCAAACAATACCAAAAAAAAAAAAAACCCCGACTCATAGCAACCCTATAGGACAGAGTAGAACTGTTCCACAGGGTTTCCTAGCAGCTGCTGGTGGATTCGAACTGCTAATCTTTTGGTTAGCAGCCGATCTTCTTAACCACTGCTCCACCAGGTCAAACAATAGCCTAGCTTCATTTGTAAAACATGTCCGCCTTGAACTTTGTGAAGAGTTATCTATGTGTAGTCAGTTTCCAGAAATAGGAACTCCAAGGTCAGACTAGAACCTATTATATGGTAAATTATTATTATGAAAACACTGTTCTAGCCCCATTTCCATGGCAATGTATAAACTGGAATATAAAAATCTGTGAAGAGTCTTTTTCATTGGAACATTTTTGACTCTTTAGTCAGAAGTGTTGCCCGATTTGCAAATTGTATGTTGACTAAAATCAAAAACACCAAACCTGTTGCCACTGAGTTGATTCTGAATCACAGCGACCCTAAAGGACAGAGTAGAACTGCCCCATAGGATTTCCGAAGAGCAGCTGGTGGATTCAAACTGCAGACCTTTTGGTTAGCAGACATAGCTCTTAACCACTGCACCCTCAGGGCTCCATATTGAATAAACTTCAAATCAGTTCATATTAGTGGTTTAATATTATTTTGTTTTAACAACTTCTAGCATTACAGCAACACACAAGCCACCACAGTGCGGCAAACTGACAGAAGGTTGGTGGATCTTGATACTACCTTGTACATATTAAGCATTCACAGATGTTTATTCATGAATTCAACTGTGTAAGAATCATCTTATTTTTATTTTCATAAATATAATCTTATCTGTGTCTTCACTTCTAATCTGAGATATCTTTTATTATTATTATTATTTACTAAGACAATTCCCACAAGGACAGCACAAATTTAAAATAAATAATTTAAATATTATATAATACTTTTAAATGTCCTCAAAAATGCTGGGCATAGATGTTGTGAATGGACTTTTAAAATTACAACTTGCACAGAATCTCTTGCATTTCATCAGCTTCCCACCAGAGGAAATTGTGTTTGAAAGACAGCTTTGTTAGGCAGTTTGCAAGCCAGTGGTGAGCTGGCTTTGTGGCCTTTAATTAAACCAGGCTGCCATGCAGGGAATTGTCACTGCCAATTCCAGATTTGGGAATTGAGGGACTGGTCAGATATATAAAATCTGCAGTTTCCAGTCTCGTGTGAAACAACTTATTAGTTTCAGAGAGAAGCATTACATAGAGCGCTGATGCCACTAGAAGGCATAGATTCCTCCAGGAGCATCTGAAGAAACCCATCCTTCCTTAGTTTTCATGAAGACAATCTCTAAGAACTTCCAACTCATCCCTCTCATCTTGGGCAACACTTGGGCTGCAGTTCTCCATAAACTGGGAAAGTGGTGGGGCAGGGGCAGCATGTGAATGTGCTCAACATTTGAAAAAAATCTATCTCCTGGAAAGTATTCATCAAAATCTTCCACATTGTTATGTATGCTTCTTGTGATGTTCTCAAATTACTTCATTATCATGTTGCATCTATAATGCTTTTCACACTGTTATCTTTTCATAATGCTTCTAAACACCTATGTATAAGTCACTATTATTTATGCTTCTATACTGCTTTTTACACTGTTATGATGTTATTATAATGCTTTAAAAACCTATGTATAAGTCACTTATAATGTGAAACTAGAAATACAGAATTTCTGAACTTAGAAATAGAAACATATATATTTCTATATTGCTCTCTGTCTTAGTTATCCAGTGCTGCTGTAACAGAAATACCACAAGTGGATGGCTTTAACAAAGAGAAATTTATTCTCTCACAGTCTGTTGTTGTTAGGTGCTGACAAGTTTTGTTCCAAACTCGTAGCAACCCTATGTACAACAGAACGAAACACTGCCCAGTCCTGCGCCATCCTCACAATCATTGTTATGCTTGAGCTCACTGTTGCAGCTACTGTGTCAGTCCACCTCCTTGACAGTTTTCCTCTTTTTCACTGACCTTCTACTTTCCCAAGCATGCTGTCCTTCTCTGGGGACTGATCCTTCCTGATAACATGTCCAAAGTATGTGAGACGTAGTCTCGAATCGTTGCTTCTAAGGAGCATTCTGGTTGTGCTTCTTCCAAGACACATTTGTGCATTCTTTTGGCAGTCCATGGTATTTTCAATATTTTTCACCAACGACACAATTCAAAGGCATCAATTCTTCTTCGATCTTCCTTATTCATCATCCAGCTTTCGCTTGCATATGAAGCAATTGAAAACACCAATGGCTTGGGCCAGGCACACCTTAGCCTTCAAGATGACACCTTTCCTTTTCAATACTTTGAAGAGTTCTTTTGCAGTAGATTTGCCCAATGCAATGTGCTGTTTGATTTCTTGACTGCTGCTTTCATGGGTGTTGATTGTGGATCCAAGTAAAATGAAATCCTTGACAACTTCAATATTTTCTCCATTTATCATGATGTTGCTTTTTGGTCCAGTTGTGAGAAATTTGGTTTTCTTTATGTTGAGGTGTAATCCATACTGAAGGCTGTAGTCTTTGAACTTCATCAGTAAGTGCTTCAAGTCCTCTTCACCATCAGCAAGCAAGGTTGTGTCATCTATATAACACAGGTTGTTAATGAGTCTTCCTCCAATCCTGATGCCCCATTCTTCATTTAGTCCAGCTTCTCAGATTATTTGCTCAGCATACAGATTGAATAAGTATGGTGAAAGGATACAACCCCAGTAGACACCTTTCCTGACTTTAAACCACATGGTATCCCCTTGTTCTGTTCAAATGACTGCCTCTTGATCTATGTCCAGGTTCCTCATGAGCACAATTAAGTGTTCTGGAATTCCCATTCTTCGCAATGTTTTCTATAATTTGTTATGTTATGATCCACACAATCAAATGCCTTTGCACAGTCAATAGTCAAACTTTCTGGTATTCTCTGCTTTCGACCAGGATATGTGACATCAGCAATGATATCCCCTATTACCACATCCTCTTCTGAATCCAGCTTGGATTTCTGGCAGTTCCCAGTTGATATACTGCTGCAGCTGCTTTTGAATGATCTTCAGCAAAATTTTACTTGTGTGTGATATTAATATATTGTTCAATAATTTCTGCATCAGTTGGATTGCCTTTCTTGAGAAAAGGCATAAATATGGATCTCTTCCAGTTAGTTGGCCAGGTAGCTGTCTTCCAAATTTCTTGGCATAGATGAATCTAGGAGGCTAGAAGTGCCATCTCCAAGGGAAGTCTCTCTCTCTTTCTAGCTCTGGGGGAGGTCCTTGTCATCAATCTTCCCCTGATTTAGGAGTTTCTCAGCACAGAAACCTCAGGTCCAAAGGATGCACTCTGCTCCTGGTACTGCTTTCTTGGTGGTATGAAGTCCCCTGTCTCTCTGATTGCTTCTGTTTTTTATATCTCAAAAGAGATTGACTTAAGACAAAACCTAATCTTGTAGATTGAGTCCTGCCATATTAACATAACTTCCTTTAATCTTGCCTTATTAACATCATGGAGGCAGTATTTACAACACACAGGAAAATCACATCAGATGACAAAATGGACAATCCCACAATACTGGGAATCATGGCCTAGTCAAGTTGATACACATTTTTGGTGGACACAATTTTCAATCCATAACACTCTCTAACCATAAAATGTAAGTTATTAGCAAGTTGTTCTAACTTTGGAAATAGATAAAATATGTTGTAAGTAACTTTCTGATACTGTGCTGTGCACCTGCACTCTGTGATACTGGAATATAACATTAATCAAATTTCTGTAAGTTAGCAAAACATAAATATGTCACTGAACAATTCCCATAATTTTTAATTAATTAACTTGGCCTTGAAACATATGTAGTAAACAAGAATATAAATATGCCATGCCCTAATTGACAATAATTCAAATCTCTATAAATTAGCAAAACGTAAGTATGTCATACAACAATGTCCTTAACTGGCAATAAAGCATACAAATTATAGTTGAACAAGACAGCACACATTATATATAACCCATGGATTTCTGCTCATTTTTGGAGAAGAAGACGGAAGCAAAAAGTCTCTCTGGCTCTCTGTCTGAAGACTAGGAAGTCTGCTGAGATACTTCTCTCCACAACCAACCTTGGACCCTAGCTAAAGGGGACCTCCTCTGAGTTGGAGGGTAACCAAGTCTCCTCCCTGAGACCACTCATTAAAGGTAAAAACCTGAAGTCTAAAGATTTGGACTCGAACATTTAAACTAACATTGTACTTGTTTATTCTGATTCTCAATGCCAAATCCCCCATGTGTCTGCCAGTTTGCTGTACTATGGGGGCTTGCATGTGGCTGTGATGCTGGAAGCTATGCCACTGGTATTCAGATAAAATGCCAAATGGATGTCTTGAGGTCCTACTTACGTGCCTTGCCATGACTACCTTGCAATAAACTAAATGAGTTTATGCCTGACAAACCTGAGCATTTATTTATTTATTCTTAAGATAAAATTTTCCAGGACACACATTAACCTAGATCTTCCCATTTCCAGGTACAGAAGGCACAAGAGCCATTCCCTGTAAACAAGATGAGCAGGTAAGTCTCCATCTCTCCCAGCTCCCAAGCTTCTCTAAAGATTTCCTTCTCCTTGAATTCAGACTAGTGATGAACTAACTTCTAAAATTTCAGCTCATAAGATTTCAACATACATCTTAACTCCTGACCATGAATGAATTTTATTAAAATGCATTCAGAAGATTTACAAAACATGACATCTCATGGAGAATCTAGCATATATCATGCATGCAATATATCTTCCATAAATATTTGACAAACTAGTGAAACTAAGAAATTGTTCAAAAATACAAAGTGTGCCTACAGAGTTAACTTAACTTTTTGTTCTTTTATAAGATCTTCCACAGCATTATCTCCTTTGAAAATAGTCATCTGGGAGCCTGGAATACACTGAACCGTATTTTCTGTGTTCAACATATTTTTGGAAATGCTTTCAGATCCTGTAACTTATTCTTCAAAACCTAAAATAGTCTTAAAATAATTGTAGAATGAGGAGACATTCCATTTTTCAGAACAGTCTAAAAGAATTCAAAGCCAATTCTAGGGGAAAAAAAAAAGTGTGAGAACATGGTGTCAAATAACAATAACAGCAACAACCCCAATAATAATAGTAGGTAACACAATTTTGATGTTTACTAGTTGACAAGCCCTATGAGGCAGGTTCTATTAATATCCCTGTTCTATAAATGAGGAAACTAAGGCTGAAGCAAGTTAAAAGATTTTCCCCAAACCAAGTGTCAGATTTGAGTCTCAAGAGTTCATATTTATAACTGGTAGAAATACCACTACTTGTTGTTGCTGTTAGGTGCCGTCGAGTCGGTTCCGACTCATAGTGACCCTATCCATGTACAACACAATGAAACACTGCCCTGGCCTGCACCATTCTCACATCGTTATGCTTGAGCCCATTGTTGCAGCCACTGTGTCAATCCATCTCTACTACTAGGGGTTAAAAACTGCTACTACTAGGGACTATAAAATAAAAGGAAATTAATTTTTTCTTATGGCTATTAAATAGGCCATAAGGCAATTTCAAGACTTTTTGGGTAACAGCAGTTTTCAGGGAATGGAACTTATAACCGCCTAAGGTTGTCAGTATGCCTCCTCATTTTTAGGCAGGAGTTCTAGTCAAGTGTGTCAAAGACTAAGTTCAGCATTTTATACAGCCATGGCATATTAAAAAAGCAAAACAAAACATGTTGTTGTTGTTCTTAGGTGCCATCAAGTCGGTTCTGACTCATAGCCACCCTACCTACAGCAGAATGAAATACTGCCCAGTCCTGCGCCACCCTCACAATGGTTGCTACGTTTGAGCCCATTCTTGCAGCTATCATGTCAGTCCATCTCATCAAGGGTCTTCCTCTTTTTTGCTGACTCTCTACCAAGCATGATGTCCTTCTCCAGGGACTAGTCCCTCCTCATAACATGTCCAAAGCACATGAGATGAAGTCTCGCCATCTTTGCTTCTAAGGAGCATTTTGGCTGTACTTCTTCCAAGACAGATTTGTTCATTCTTCTGGAAGTCTGTGATTTACCCAGTATTCTTCACCAACACCATAATTCAAAGGCATCAGTTCTTCAGTCTTCTTATTCGTTGTTCAGCTTTTGCATGCGTATGAGGCGATTGAAACTACCATGGCTTGGGTCAGCCACATCTTAGTCATCAAAGTCACTTAGTCCTCAAAAAGAGCATAGGGCCTAAAATGGACTCAGTGCCAGATCACATTTTACATATTTTCAGGCCACACAAATTTTTTGCCTTTGAAGATGATTTGATTCGGTGGTCCTCTAGGATTCTGAGGACGCGATGAGGAGGGGAAGTGAGCCTGAAACATCTGGCACAGGAACTTTGCCCAGGCGAATTCCCCTCCCCACCCCTTAACAAACAACATGCACCCCTACCCTACCCCCTCAGAGCAGTTCTACCTTGAGCTGATTTATGTTTATGTTTTAAGGCTCAGAATAAGGTTTTTTTTTAAGGCTTTTGCTGCTTTCAAAGCTTTGAAACCCACCTCAGAGCCTTTTCATAAACACCTGAGGTGAAGAATCAATTGCAAAACACATTCTTTTATTTACTTAAACTTTAACCTCCCCCGCCAACATGACTTAGAGCACCAGCACTTAGAAAGGCATCCAAGTTATTTGGCTAATACGTGATTTGAGTGTTTTGAGAAGATAAAGTCTATAATTAAGAAATTGCCTAACAGTGGATTTATGGGAACTGAAGGTTATTTCCCATAAAAATGTGAGACCACAGGGAACCTCAGGTGAGCTACATTGCACTCGACTATTGTTATTTATTAACTCTAATGAGGGCTATAAAGAGATGTCTAAGGAAAAAGAAATGCTCATTTTAAGATGACATTATAGTCACTCCCTTATTACTTCTTGAAATCAAGACCAAGAAAGAGGATTTTTGCTCGACTTTATTAAACAAGCAACCAGAGAAAACAGCCATTCAGACTGGCCAGGTGCCACTTTTGCTGTGATCAGAAATGGCCCAACAGCTGTTTCTATGCCACCTATGAGATCTGTCTCCACAGAGGACAACTTCCTTATCAAGATAAAATCCAAAGGTTGCTTTTAATCTTCAGCCTAAAATCAAAGGTCACAGGGTGTGACCATACCCAAATACCTTACTAGAAATTTGCTGTTTCTTGGATTAGAGAATAACCATAATCATGTATCACCTTTACAAAAAAACCTAAGGTGACTACAGGTAAGATTTCATACTACCCTTATTAAGTCACCAAAAGTTATTCCTTCATCTGGAAGTACTTGTTAATCCATCTTGCTAACAGCAAATTCTTGACAAGTTTCCTTTAGAAAGTGAGGCTTTTATGAGTTGGTCTTGATAAGCAGCCCTCTGCTATTGGGACCTAAAAGACTTGTCAAATGGATGCATAGCTTCCTATATACACCCCGCTGCTTGAGTCAAAGGGAGTCACATGCACTAAGGAGACAAAAGATCACACCACCAGAAATAATAGAGAGTTATTAGCAACATAGCTCAAACATAGTAATGACTGTGAAGATGGCACTGAACCCGGCTGTGCTTCATACTATTGTACATGGGGTCGCTATGAGTCGGAAACCGACTCAACAGCACTTAACAGCCACAATCACAGTGAACTTTCTTCCTCTCCACGCCCATAGTAACACCTACGGGGAATTTAGAAGGGCATCATGGTGAAGAATAGAGTGCAAGAGGAAAAGTTCAGGACCTGTGATTGCTTTGGTGGCCTGAGGTGAAAATGTTACTGATTTAGTTAAGCCAGGAGCTAGAAATACAATTGAGAGAAGTGTCATGTTTGGTTAATGCCATGCTATCGGTGAGCTTCTTGGGAGTTTTGAAATGAGGTTAGCGTGAATTCCTAAGAAATCCCTCCTAGGTCTGGAATATCTTTGATTAATTCCACCCCTTATAAAAGTGCAGTAATTTATATGTCTCCATATTACCTCAGAATGACCCTGTGAGGAAAGTAGGGTACACTAATACCCCATTTTAAAGGAAACTTGCTAACTCTCAGAGATAATGAAAGGATAGCAGAATCATGAACTGCCATTTCTTTTTACTCTTATCTGATCTTTGGTATCAACATACTGTAACCTGATTATTAACCAAAAAGCTTCGGGGAAGAGTGAAGAGTGGGGGTTACAGACACAGACTGTGTTTCCCCCTTCACTATATTTTTCTTTTCAGACTTGGCATCTCCCAAGTCCGGTCCCCAATTCAGTCCCCACAAATCTCTTACTTCAGGGCTTCCTTCTCATTTTCTTGACTCATTATTCTCAAATTGCAGCTATTTTTCTCCGCTGCAAAATTTCCTTCTCCGTTCCCTGTAGTTTTGTAAAGTCCCCTTCCGATACGTCAAGGCTTTACTCATTATTTATTATATTTCACCCAACTGACTTCCCTACCCTGGCCCATCTAGTAGATTCTTCAACCTAGATTAAATGTGAGCTGTCATTTTTCTCATTAAGCCAGAGTAGCAGCTGATTACAAGCAACCAAAAAAGAAACAAAAAGAGTGAATAGGAAGCTTCCAACCAAGAGAGATATAACAGCAAATCCTGATTATTCTGGTTGTTCTTGGCTTTGCCTAGCAGTCAAAGGGAAGTGAAATCTGAGTTTTCAGTAAAACAAAAGCAAAATAAAACAAAAAACTATTTCCTTTTACCACTAATCGTTATTGCTAGCTCTCTGCTCAAGTATATCCCAGGGATCATCCTAAAAGGCTTACTATACCTGACTTCCCTCCAAACTCTAGTGTTAAACAATCCACATGAAATTTGATTAAAATCAGCAATAAGTGCCTTAAGGGGGAAGAAAAAAAAAAACGAACACAAACCGCTATCAGAAGAGAGGGCTATTTTACCTATGCAAATATTTGAGTTTCCAGCTCTTTTAAGCATCAGTAGACTTCTAGCCAGGTCCCTGTCCTCCATAGCATGATGCAATAGGTTGGCCTTAGCATCCAGGCTGGCTTCTATGAGTCAAAAGTAATGGTTCATTCCAATGACTTTGTATGAGCTCTGCATTCCAAAAGTCACATCTCTCTAACAAGGGCTTCACTACTACCACCAGACTACGATCCAGGCTATCAATATCATTACTACCTACTATTATTTGAGGATCTTTGTTCAAACAATACACATATATATGCACATGGATATATACATACATGCATATGCATATATACATACATACACATGCATACAGTTAGAATTGCGAGTAAGGCTTCTCCAAGGACTGATGCTTAAACTGAGATGAAGGAAAACCAGGATGTGCCTAGGCCGAGGGAGGAGAGCCAAGAAGAGCTAGGGCTACTTCCCTAGCCTGAGACACAGAGGATGGTGGCTCAGACTAGGGTAAAGGCATTAGACTTAAAGTGGATTAGACAGGAGAGGGATTAGGAGGCGGAATAGAGATGACAACTTGTTGAAGGCTTGATTACTGTAGATGAGTGAGAGAGAGGACCAGGAAATATCCAGACTCCTGGCCAGGCTCCAAATTCAGCGCTTTATGTACATTATCAAGCTCAATAAAAAATGGCAACCACTTTCTGAGTGTCTGCAGATATATAAGATAGTGTAGTGGTTACAAATATGGTCACTAGAGCAAGGGAGTATGAGGGTTTGAATCCTGGTTCTAATACTTGGCAGTTATTTGACTTTGGACAATTACACACACTTTTTTTGCCTCTGTTTCTCATTTGTAAAATGAGAATAATAATCACACCCATCTGTAAGGTTGTTGTGAGCATTTAAACAATGGACACAGAGTTTTCAGAAGGGTGCCTGGCATGAGGTAAACACTCAATAAATGTTACCCATTACTATTATTACCACGTAGGGTAATTAAATGTGTTAGCTCATCTTCCAACATCCCTTCAAGCAAGGCATTAATATCCCCATTTTGCAAACGGGAAAGTGAAGTCAGAAGGTTTTGAGAACATTCCAACATCACAAAGCTATATAGTGACAGAGGCAAAATTGAAATCAGGTTTGTCTGGCTCCAAAGTTCACGTTTTTCTCCTTTATCAGAATAAATAACTTCACTTTGAAGGATTTCCAATGTGAGAACAAAGAATGAAAACAACTGCTTAAGTTTCCTCATTTAAGTGAAATGACTAATCCAACTAGTTGATCTCCCTAATTGGCATTTGTGAAAAAATCTTGTGATCAAACATTGGTACTTATGTTGAAACACAATTCACATAACTTATCAAAAGAACATTTTTTTTTCCCACAAAGCTCAAAGTATTAGGAGGTAGCAATTTAAACTAGTTTCTTTTTTTAAAACCCCTTTAACAAGACATTGTTATTCATTTGAGAGAATACTTATTTTCCTCTTGCTGCCAAAAAATAGTAAAACTGCAATGACTTTGTTTTTGCTTCTTTTATGCCAAGTTATATTTCAACACAAAATGGAATCATATAGCTCAGGAATCCAATATTTGCCCAAATGCACATTCTATTCTAGAGCAATCCCTGAAGAATAGCTAGAAATAAAAATTTTACAAATTTTCCTCTACCCCTGTGTTCATTAAAATATAAATAGAGATGCCATCCTTTGCAAACCAGTCACAATTTTGGCCAATTTTTATGTAATCAGAGGGAGAAAAAAAAGAGTTAACAGAGCTAAACCTTTTCTTCTTTCTCATTCTCAAATGTTAACCAAAAGGTTGAATTGTCTCAGAACCATAGCACTGGGTTTTGGAGACGAAGTGGATCCTGGGTATCATCGTGCCCTCCTTTCTTCTTCCGTGAGGAAAACAAAGTATACCTAAACCCCATTGCCATCAAGTCAATTTTGACTCATAGAGACCCTATAGGACAGGGTAGAACTTCCCTGTAGAGTTTACAAGGCTGTGATCTTTACAGAAGCAGAAGGTTGCATTTTTCTCCCGCGGAGCAGCTGGTGGGTTTGCACCAGAGCACTTAACCACTGCGCAAGCAGGGCTCCATAAATTAAAATAGAGAGTTTAAATGACCTTTTCAAGGTCACACGGCTAGTTGGTGGCTAACGACCAACAAATATGTGCTGAGCCCAGTGACTGATAATGGCAAAGTGGGAAAGCCAGCAAGGTTAAAAGACTTAATTACACTTGCCATTGCCTGTAGAAGTAATGGTTTGTGACTCCATAGTAGTTTCTAAAACACTCTAAATATCTTCTTGAATTAGCCAGTTTAAGAAAATAGGGGCTATTTCTATGATAGGGACATTTGAAGCCACTTGAAGAGAAATTTCAAAACACTTGTCTTTTAATGCAGAATAATTTAATACTAAATGAATAGATTTTAAACATGTTTTTATCTCACTATTTCTGTAGGTTATGGAAAAATCTCAACAAAATCAAATATGCTGGCATGTAAGTTTGCTTCTTTTTTAAACAGGCAGTTGATCTCAGGTTCTTCTCAAACATAAAGGTGGCATGAGGAGCAAACCAAGCCCACTGAATTCTACTAATAGTTCAGCCACTTTTGTTGACTTATTCACAACATGAAATTCTAACTCCATATCATGTTTACCTCCAAGTGTAAATTAAAGAATGAGACTTACGTATATGAACGGAGATATGAATGAGCTTTGAAAGTTTTCACCAAATAAAAGAATTCATTTTTAAATGCATTTACTTCCTAAAATCACATTGGTGCTATTAAAAAAGAAAGTCACTGACCATCCCCAAACCATAAGATTAATGATTTTCTTTTTTTTTTTCTTTTCTCCCAAAGTTAGGCTTGTCAGTTTCTATATTTTCATGATTCCTCCCTGTCATGGATTGAATTGCATCCCCCAAAAATGTCTGCCAATTTGGCTAGGTCATGATTCCCAGTATTGCATGATTGTGTACCATTTTGTAGTCTGACGTGATTTCCTTATGTGTTGTAAACTCTCTTACTATGATGTAATAAGATGGATTAGCAGCAGTTATACTGATGAGGTGTACAAGATTAGATAGTGTCTTAAGCCAATCTCTTTTGAGATATAAAAGAGAGAAGTGAGCAGAGAGACATAGGGAACCTCATATCACCAAGAAACCAGTGCCAGGAGCAGAGCATGTCCTTTGGACCTGAGGTTCCTGTACTGAGACGCTCTCAGACCAAGGGAAGACTGACGCTTCACAAGGGCCTTCCTCCAGAGCTGCTGACAGAGAGAGAAAGCCTTCTCCTGGAGATGATGCCCTGAATTTGAGCTTGTAGCCTACTGGACTATGAAAGAATAAACTTCTCTTTGTTAAAGCCATCCACTTGTGGTATTTCTGTTACAGCAGCACCAGATGAGTAAGACACTCCCCTTCCTGCTTTTTACTCCTTCTATGAACCTCACTTCTGCCTTCATCATTACCATTCTTATACATTGTCACTGATTACAGTGTGCTAAGAACATGCAAGCACTTTTACAAGTATCCCCTTTCCATTCTCACAGCACCCTCTAATGTACATATCATGTTCAGTTTGCAGCCAAGAAAACAAGGTAAAGAGGATATGTGACTTGCCCAAGGCTACAGCTAGGGTGACCAACCATTTGTTTGCCCAGTTCTTTCCCGGTTTTAGAAGTGAAGGTCCACATCCCGGGAAACCCCTCACGCCTGGGCAAACTGGAAAGGTTGGTGTCTTAGGCTGGGTTCTCTAGAGAAGCAAAACCAGTAAAGCGTATAAATGTATATAGAGAAAGATTTATATCAAGGAAATGGCTCATGTGGTTGTAGAGGCTGGAACGTCCCAAGTCCGTGGATTAGGATAGAGGCTTCTCTCGATTCACGTAGCTGCAGGGGCTGGCAAGCCCAAGTTCAGCAGGTTGAAGAGCAGCACTCCCACTCACAGGCTGTGAAGATCCACGAATCTCAAGATCGGCAGATAAGCTGATAGCTGAAGTCCCAAGAACCAGAAGTCAGATGAACAGGAGGCAGTTGCAGGATCCAGAGCGAGCAAAAAGCCAGAACATCTGATTATATTTGGATACAGGCCACATGCGTAAGGAAACTCCTTTTCAGCTGATTGGCTACTCACAGCAGATTCCATCATGGGAGTGATCACATATCAACACTGAGAATCATGGCCCAGCCAAGTTAACACACAATCTTAACCATCACAGTTGGTCATCCTAGACACTAATTGCGTGTGTCCTTTGAGCCGCAATTCCTTTTTATTCCAGAACTCTTGCTCTAAAATGCTACAAAATACATGGATCTGTAAAGATCATGAAATATCAGAGGTCAAAGGAAAGCAGCATAAAACAAAAGAAGCCAAGCTGGGTACCACAATGACTTTTTCAGCTGAGGTGTTAAAAGAACTTGATCTGCTATGCCATGTTGGCACAACTTTGTCCAAGGTTTTGTTGTTCACTCCACCCAGGGAAGGAAAGGCTATTATTATTATTTTCTTAGCAGAAAAATGAAAGACTTTTTTTCAGGACTGTAAATGATGCCAATTTTGGCCTCAGGCTTATTTGAAGGTAATCATCTATGTCCTTCCAGGGGAAGGATATTGACACAAACTCTGTTTTTCCACGTCCTTATATCAGCTCCAAGGAGCCCTGGTGGCACAGCGGTCAAAGTGCTCAGGTGCCAACCAAAAGGGCGGCAGTTTGAACCCACCAGCCACTCCACAGGAGAAAGATGGGGCAGTCCGCTTCAGTAAAGATTTACAGTCTTATAAACCCTATGGGGCAGTTTCCTCTGTACTATAGGGTCTCTATGAGTTGGAATCGACTCAACAGCAATGAGTTTGGTTTGTGTTTGTATATCAGCTACAAAGTGACAGCTTTTGAGCATGTAACCATCAGCTTTTAGAGAAACAGCTTAATCCAATGGGCTAATTAGATGGCCAGTACTCTTTAATTAAAACATTTTAAAATAAATGTGTTTGTGAAAAAAAATGGGAATAAAATTGCTTATAGTTATTGAGTATTTGGTATGGGCCATTTTATTAGACACACTTTTAAAGCATCGATTCATTTAATCCCCAAACAGTGCTATTATCTCCATTTTACAGATAAGGAAACGGAAGCACAGAGAGGTTAGATAACTAACTCAAGGCTACCCAATGCCGTTGAGTCGATTCTGACTCATGGCAACTCTTTAGGACAGGGTAGAACTGCCCCATAGGGTTTCCAAGGAGCAGCTGGTGGATTCCAACTGCCAATCTTTTGATTAGCAGCCGAGCTCTTAACCACTGCACCAGTAGGGCTCCAATATATATGATAGAACCACCAATTTTCTGGTGCCCCAGTACCTGTACTCTCTTATGCACTATATACAAGGAATCATCTAATCTAATGGATCTACTTCCACATATTTCAATTTCCACTTGACCCTTTCCCATTGGCTATTGCTCTATTTCTATCTATCATTTCTTCTTGCCTAAAATGATACAGTGATTTTCCAATTATTTTTGGGTTCCAATATCTTTTCTATTTTGTCCCCCTTCCAATGCCAATACTGTCACCTCATGCAAATGTCCATGATTCTCCGATAGCCAGAAGTGGGCATTACCTCTTTGGAAATCTCATCCTATGTCATCTTACCTCACATAGGGTATCTGTCACTTTCATTGTTATATTTTAACTATAAAGAGTCTTCTGCCTCAACTAAACTTAAGTTCCTTGAAGGCAGAACTGTACTTTTATATATATAACTCCCTTCTGTCCATACAGAAGGGCCACAATGAATATTTGTTAAATGATTCCTCTGTCCTTCCCTTATGGTAGGTTAGGGTAACACATTTATACAATTTTTGTGCTGGTCTCATCCCTTTCAAAATTATGTCTTTTTTTTTTAATGTGGAAGAGCATAAAATTTGCAGCAAAAACTACAAGAGCATTCAAAATTTAGGAAAGTAAACAGTGATACCAAATAATCCCATTTATTCAGAGTTAATTTAAGTTATCCCACAAATAATCTCTCTTTATTAAGTCTTTCCCTAATTTTTTCCCAGCAGAATTTCTATTATCAAGTCATCACTGTCTAAACAGAAAGACAGTAAAGCAAAGCCCTTCATCTGCCACTTCATAAAAGGAAATACAGACATCTTAGGCACTCTAGCTAATCCTGAGGATATTTGTTCTGTGTGGTGATGTGGTATAATGGAACTTCAGAGGGTTGACCAAAAGACATGGCCATTAATTAGCTGTATGATTTAGGATAAATATCTGAGCCTTATTTCTTCAACTGTATAATAGGGATTTCAATAATGTAGTTCACTAGGAGGTGGGGAGAAATAACAAAGAATATGTATATAAAACTGCTGTGGTAACTGTAAATGGTGAATAAAATGTCATTGCTTAATTCTTCCAATAGCTTCTATATCAAATTGTCTCAATAAATCAAAGGATGGCAGGAAGTTCTGGCTGTTGCACTTCTAGAAGACCCACCATTTAGTGAAGCAAAAGGGCTCTTAAAAGTGTTAAAAAGCAAAGATGTCACTTTGATGACTAAGGTGTGCCAGGCCCAAGCCATGGTCTTTTCAATCACCTCACAAGCATGTAAAAGCTGGACAATTAAAAAAGAAGATTTAAGGAGAATTGCTGTATTTGAATTGTGGTGTTGGTGAAGAATATTGAGTATACTGTGGACTGCCAGAAAAACAAACAAATCTGTCTTACAGGCAGCACAGCCAGGATGCTCCTTAGTAGCAAGGATGGTGAGATTTTGTCTTGCTTACTTTGGACATATCATCAGGAAAGACCAATTGCTAGAAAATGACATCATGTTTGATAAAGTGGAGGGTCAGCAAAAATGAGGGAAGCCTGCCATGAGGTGGATTGACACAATGGCCGCAACAATGGCTCAAACATAGCAATAGTTGTGAGGATGGCACATGACTGGGCAGTGTTTTATTCTGTTATATAGAAGTCACCATGAATTGGAGCTGAATCAATGATAACTAGCCATAACGACAACATACTTCCAGTGAATAAAGTATTTCATACTTATAGGCCCCATCACCCAGACTGGAAGAAATTGATCTTTATCCATCTGAATCTAATATAGATGAATAAAACTCTTCAAAATCTCAACAATAAAAGGTGTAGATTCAAGTTAAAAGCAACCTTTACCAGGTCAAATCCTTTCAAATTTTCTTTAGCAAAACACAAATCAAAGGCACTGACATCCTGAGAAATCGTCCCGTACAGTCAATGATCATTAATGTCTTTATATACTTTTCTTACTACTACAAGGAGACTCAACGTCTTGCTAAATGTCATGCAACTATAAACTGGGGGTTCCTGTCTGCTCAGCAAAACTGTAAGCTCTCATGTTTGCAAAATGTCTTGTTTTCCTTCTCAGCCCCCTATTATTCTTGGCACAGTCCCAGGTAAAAGCAGTTTCATCAAATCTGCTGAATGAATGCTTCTTTTTATATCCAGCTTTCACCTTGCTTTATTTATTATTATAAAAATTTGTTACAGAAAAAAATAGTAGAGCATATACATAACAAAAGAAGCCCATCAAGTTGATAACCCCAATCGCCCTGACACTACCACTATCAACACTGCGGTGTTTGTGGTCCAGATCCTTTTCCTTCCAGTAGAATTTTTTTTTTCCTATTTTAACTGGAGGCATGTGCTATAATTTTGTAACCTAATTTTCTGGCTGAATTAATACTTCTAACGTGATCTCTATTTGCTTCTCAGTTTCATTCTCAAATTCCTCTCTTTTGACATATTTTCACTTTACTACTATCTAATAGCAAAGTCATTTCACGGCTCATATCGAAGAAGATACTTCTTTTGAAAAGAGGTCAAATAATACATAGGCAATTCTAAAGCTCTCTCTGAGAAAGTGAGAAAATAAATACAGTTCAGCAGAATGAAAAGCAAAACAGAATTTGAACATGAGGGCTAGAAGCAGCAGATCCGAGAAGACGAAGGATGAGGATGGCCAGGTAGTTAGCCAGGTGGCAGGGATGGCAATGGATATCTGAGCAAATGGTTCTCAAACTGTAGCCCCAACCAGCAGCATCATGATCACCTGAAAACTTTCTAGAAATGAAAATTTTTGAGCCCATTCAGACTTACTGAAAGAAACTCTGATGACTGGGCCCAGCAATTTGTGCCTTAACAAGCCCTTCAAGTGATTCTAATGTATCCTGAAGTTTGAATACCACTTCCCTAAGCAAATAGTTAGGAGAATAACAGCCAGGATACCTATTAGAATTCCTTTGGAGGCTTTTACAACACACAGATGCCTGGACACCACCCCAGCCCAAGTAATTGGGCTGATTAAGAAATCTCAGTGTTGGTAGCTGAGCATCCTTAAAACCCCAATGTTCTCAAATCGACTACCACTCATGGCAACCTTATAGACCTATAGGACAGGGTAGAGATGTCCCGAAGGGTTTCCAAGGGTGTAATCGTTACAGAAACAGGCTGCCACACCTTTCTCCCGCGGAGATGTTCGAACCCCTAACCTTTCGGTTGGCAGCTGAATGCTTAACCACTGCACTACCAAGGCCCCTTTGACATCCTTACAAAAAAAATCCATTGCCCTCGAGTTGATTCCAACTCATAGTGACCCTGAAGGACAGAGTAGAACTTCCCCATAGAGTTTCCAAGGAGCAGCTGGTGGATTCGAACTGCCAACCTTTTAGTTGGCAGCCAAGCTCTTAACCACTGTGCCACCAGTGCTAATAAACAACTTGGATTGTGAACTGCTGTATCTAACACATGTATCAACTTTACAAATTAAGTGACAAATTGAGAAAGAGCTGCGTGGGACTAAGTAGTATATTCGGTCTATATCTAGTAGTGTATTAGTATATTCTGCCATTGCAGCTGAATGCATACATATTTAAAGAGAGTATCATCTACCTTATTTTACTTCACTGGGTCAATGAGTTAAGAAGAGATGAGAAATACTTTAGAAGAGAAATTTTAAATATTACTCAGTAATAAGTATTATCAGCTAATATGTTCTTTGCCCTATAACATAAATGTAAAGATTTTATACACAAGGAAACCTGATAATTATAATTATGTATGGTAAACACCTTAGCTTCCCAGGACTCAGATATAATAACTTGAAACTTTCAGTTTTCAAAGGTCGCCAAGCAGAAAGGTAACAGTCCTATACCTTTAACAAGACCAGCAAGTGCCAGGCTAAAACTGTATAGGCAATAAGAATAACTCCTTACCTTTACCAAGAATTTTCATACGTATCATCGTAATCCTATCCCTATGGAGTAGGTCACTTAACCTTAATTGGACAGTAGTAATTACTATTCATTATGAGAACCCTGAGTCATTAAGCAATTTTTGTTCAATTTTGCTTAAGACGAGAAGGAATAAAATAGGCAAAGATTTCTCATACTGAACTCAAAAAGCACTAACATAAAAGAAAACTGGATAAATGAGAAAACAAGAAATGGAATAGGCAAAGTTTCTTAAACAGGACACAAAAATCACTAATCATAAAAGAAAAGAATATTATTGATGTCTAATTTGAAAAAAGATTTCTGTTAAGCAAAAGTTAACATTAAGAGAGTGAAATGGGAAGACAGACTGAGAGATGATAATCACAAGACATATCTGACAATGGACTCATGTCAAAAACATAAAGAAACTACCACAAACCGCTGAGAAAAAGACAATCTGATTTTAATGTGGGCAAAAACTTAAGCAGGCATTCTCCAAAAGAGGCAGACAAGCATATGAAAAGGTATTTAATATCATTCTTCTCAAGGAAATTAAAATTAAAAGCATGATGGAATACCACTACACAGCCACCAGAATGCTAAAAGTTCTAAGCTCGTGCCTATCTGGTGACTCAACAATTCCCCTCCTGGTATACACCCAGAAGTGAATGCAATTGCTCGCCAGAAGATGGGTCCGAGAATGTTCATAGCGGCTTTATTTGTAATAGATAAAATTACGGAAAGCTCAACTGCCTATCAACAGAGGAAGGGACAAATAAATATTGGTATATACGTACAATGGGATACTTCACGGTAATAAGAAGAACAAAGCACTTGTATATACAACAACATGAATGAATCTCAGAAATGTTTTGTTGAACAAAAGAGGTCAGATGCAAAAGAGAACACACAATATGAGTCCATTTACATGAAGTTCAAGATAAGGTAAAACTAGTGGGTGGTAGTAGAACTCAGAATAATGGTTGCCTTGTTGAGGGAACGGAGTTAAACTGAAGGGTTCTGAGGTGGTTACACAAGTACATGCACTTAAGATTAGTGCATTCTACCATATGACATAACATGATTTATAAAAATAAAATAAGACAAGGAAAAGCAATATCCATTTTGAAAAGGCAACATCTACAATAATTCCAACAGCTGCTTTACTGTTTATGAGGCTTAAAACCACAGTTATATAAAAGAGATCTCTATAGGATTTCATCTCACGTCATTTACCCCATGAACAATACTTAAGTTACAAGTTCTTAATAGTGGGGAATGAAAAAAACAAAGAGCATATCTGCCATCTCCCCTAACCATTTGTATAAACATATTCCATCTGAAAAGAGGTCATATTTCTTAACCTTATCATAATTTCCTGTCTAGATTTTGGATGCTAAAACTTGCCTAAATAGGATAGCAATAGCTATGCTTCCAGTTTCTTTATGTTGTTGGTGGAAAATGATAGTCTTTTAAATTCTGGGTATGTATAGTTTTATGCTGGATAGAATTTATCATCTATGTAATCAAGTTCTTAGAATATATATTTTAAAATCAGCCATACCTAAGCTGGAAACAATTAGAATATGAATCTAGTAATATCATTGTAAGAAACAGCAAAAGAGGCACAACTGTGAAAAACGGTATTTTGCATTGTGTTGCTATCGATACATTCCATAAACAACCCGTTTCAGGAATATTGTAATGAATATTGAATCTATAACTTCAAATATTTATGTCGCTTCTCTCAGACGGGCCAAGGCAGAGGGAGGGTAGTACATCATTCTCTTAAATTGATACCAGCTGCTTCTTAACAATCACCACGTGCATTCTTATCTTGCTGACCAATCAAAAGTGTGCTCCTTAAAAGCAAACATCTGCTGCCCATTTATAGTAATTTCTACATGAAAACAGGTTTATCAAAAACAACTTAAGCTTTGCCAACACTGAACATGTGCTTCTAGAAAAATGATCTTTCTGCTCCAACTGTACTATGATTTCTAACGCCATATCCTCAATATTTAAAAAGAAAAAAAATACTGATTTCATAACATCTTTTCTTCAAAGGACTTCACAAAGATAGTTTTTCATTTCTGTACCTAGTCTTCCTGTACCTGCTTGAATATGTGTTCACCTCTTCAGGAGGCAGAGGTGAAGGGCACTCAACTTGGGAGAAAATTGACATAAACTTTCTGTCTTCCCATTTTGAGTTGAGCATGATTTAAAAAATAACACTGAAATACAGTATAGTGGTTCTAGAAGCTAAGGGGTTTAGTTTCAAGAATAAAAAATAATAATAATAAATTTTCACTATTATTTCCATTGCTATTACTGGTATTAATTATATTTCAAAACAGATGGTTATCATTCAGAATCTAGGGACACTGGTGTGCACGTAGTCTAATGTATATATTTTAGTCATATAAAATCAGAAGGAAATTGGAGAAATTGAAATTCTAAATCAGTGTTTGCTATTCTAAAATACTTAGGGACGGACAACACTTCAATTAAGAGAATTGTGACATGCCATTTATATTTCATGAACATATTTGAAGCTCCATTCCATTTTGAAAATTTGTTGTATATAGAAGAACATCACCCAACGTTAATTCATAGGATCCAGATTTCTGCTGCACTTGCATCTCTATACTGCTGAAATGATGAACTCCTTCTACCTAGGCGTTACCAAATAAACACTAAATCACTGCTGTAAAGACAATACTAATCAAACCTTCGATGACTTGTGCATTTCATTCTCTACTTCAAAAGTCAGCTCTTCTTTATAAATAATAAGCCCAAAGAAAATTCCTGGAGACTAGACCAGGCCAAATTGCTCCAAGATTTGGGGATTCCCCCTCCCACCCGACAAAGAACAAAAGGAGA
Source organism: Trichechus manatus latirostris (assembly GCF_000243295.1). Classification (NCBI taxonomy): domain Eukaryota; kingdom Metazoa; phylum Chordata; class Mammalia; order Sirenia; family Trichechidae; genus Trichechus; species Trichechus manatus. The sequence goes on from NW_004443978.1 coordinate 14,504,731, forward strand.
CTATCATTATCAGGCTATGTGACTACGTGAACAGCTTTTATTTTTTTCCACTTTTTTCTAAGAAGAATTCTGAAAAGCCATTTTCTAGTTCAGTAGGGAGAGGATCATGTGTTTATATTACCATCTTGAGCTTGTCATGGCATTTTTAGTATTGTTTTCGAGAGTAATAGGGCCCATAAAATGTCAATCAAAACCACCACCAGCAGGGAAAGTGTTGGAAGTTGTTACATAATCAGCATGCCTGTTTCAGCACAACACAAGTGGCATTTTTCATGTCAATACTGAATTCTCACAATGTTAAATCTCAGAATTCCTGTGCCTCTAGGTTGCCACGGAAGCCAGGACTGTGGCTGTCTCAGCAGCCTGAGTCAAAACCCAAATGTCCCATTGCCTAATGGAGTAATGATTCATTTCACTCTCCCAGGTCTCCTTCCTCTGAGTAATAGAATCCTTGTGAGGAGGTACGAGGGAAGGGCAGAGCAAGGCACTTCTGACAGCTGCAGAACAGAATAGGCTGCACAAGCTCTCAGAACTTGCAGGCACTCAGATTTTCTAAGCTGACATCCACCCTCAAATTGCAACTTGAATGCTGATGTAGTACTACTCAGTACATGATCTGTACCTTGCCCACCCAAACCTCATTTGCTAAAAGACCAGATGCCACCTGCACTGTGCTTTGAGTTTATTTTTGTCAGGAGAAAAAGTGGGGTACACGATTTTCAATTTTATTTCTGCAGTATAGACCAGCTATATTGGTCTGAGTCCTACACTATCTTATAATAATTTAGGGTGGAAATGACATGTTGAACCAGCATACTAATAATCTAATATGCTTTCTCCTTAGCATGTTCTCCAACCAAGTGAAATTTTAAATGAATTGGGTAATGGAGCTTCTCGAGTTTCCTTTAGAACATTTCTCTCTCAAACTTCACAGAAGTTTTATGGCTATGCAGGCTGAAGAGTCCCTTAGTTAGCGATGATGTGGGGAGAATGAAAAAGGAAGTAAACCGAAGGAAGTACACCGATTAGGAGGTGGAGAGGGTGAGGAAGACGAGGAAGTAGAGGAGGAGAAAGAAGAAGAGATGGAAGTAAAAAGACAAAAGAGGAGTAGGAGAAAGATGGGAAGGAAAAAAACATGAAGGAAGAAAAGGAAGCAAAGGCATCCTCTTTCAGATTTTTCCATTTGATTGGCATTCCCATGCATCTGTCACATTATAACTTCTTTTTCCCCTGCAGCAAGGAGCTTCTGTTACTCCGAAAGTATTTGAGAACTTCAGGAAAGCTCATCATATCCTGTGGAGAAAGATTTTAAATAGCTACTTCTATTTGTCACGTAGAACAAATGAGTTCAAGGTTGATTAGAATTTGATTCTGTGGTCCCCTACTGTTGCCCCAGCAAGTGATTTCAATCATGGTACTTTTTTAAGTACTTGAATAATTGTTCACCTATACTATTTTCTTCTACCCTTTACCAGGCTTTATTTTCTTCCAAAAAAAAAAAAAATTCTTATTCAACTCTTTCTCAAAGGAATTATGGCACTGAACTGAAAGCAGAAAGCACAGACTTTTATACAGATAGTTAATGATGTATACGCACACACGCGCGCGCACACACACACACACACACACAATTTCACTGATTGGAAGATATCATGGATTATAAGATACACTATTATTTTATGTACCACTAAAAAAGAAGAAAGTGCTACCAATTAAGCTAAAACATACCATCAATTATAAAATGTGTCCCAACTTCAGAACTGTTTCGAACCTTGCTCCAACCATGACAAAGCATCAAGCAAAACCAAATTGAAGGACATTTTATAAAACAACTGTCCTCTTCAAAAGCATCAAGGTCATAAAAGACAAAGAAAGATTGAGAAACAGACTGGAGGAGATTAAGAAAAAATAACAACTAAATGCATTGTGGGATCGTGGATAGAATCCTGGAGCAGAAAAAGACTATTAGTAAAAAAAAAAAAAAAAAAAAAGGTGAATTTCAAATAAAGTTTAAAATTTAGTTAATGATATTGTTAATTTCATGTTCTTGACAGTTGAACTATGGTTATGTAAGATATTAATTTTAGGGGGAGTGAGGTGAGGAATATAAAGAAATACCTCTGTATTATTTTTGAAACTTCTCTGTAAGTCCAAAATTAAGTCAAAACAAAAAGTTTTAAAAATTTGAAAGAAAATGTTTATCTTGAAGTCCTTTCAAAGGAATAACTTAGAATTCAGTAAAATAACATCCACAATTGTCTCCCAATGTTCATGCACTTGAATAATTTGTTCATAACTTAAAGAACAGCATTGAGTGGTAGAAAATGTCCTGGACAAGGTATATAATCTCTGAGTTCTGGCTTTGATTCTTAGCAAATTCACATCCTAAAATTCCTCTGGTTCTCAGTTCCTTCAATCTGTAAGATGAAAATTTTGGACTAGGTGAGTTTTAAGGGCCATTTCACCTCTAATAGTCTCAATGCCTATATTAACAACTGTTCAGAATTTTTCAAAAAGTGCTCTCTTAACCTAAAATCAGCAAATTGGCCGAAGCAGTTAATATTTTTAACTGTGACATACTTGCTCACACATGCATACACACACAGTCACAATCACAGATTTTTATATATAACCAGTGTACAATAAGCTACATCTCAGGAAAACCATGTCTCCTCTGTGTTCACTAAGTGCTTAATTTATCCTCAGCACATAAAGAGCCAGATGTTATTACCATGACAGTAAAACTCAGCAGTCTTTTGCAAGAGTAGCACTGTTCCAAGCCACCTTCTCAGAGAAAGAATCAAGTGGGCATAAATGTGATGGAGATACATATTTTATTAGCTGTTCACCCTTGCCAGAGTCCCAATTTCTAGTCTTTATAGTAACTGAGGAAGAGAAGTCACTGAAATAATGTGAGTGGTATCACAGAAGAAACCATTCCAAGACACAGAAGTCCCCAACTTTAAGGTGCTTTTCTCCATTCTGTGTGGAAATTTACCCCTAGAAATAAGGGGGAAGCAAAAGCTTCCTCTCCCCCTCAATTCTTTTTTTTTTTTTTTTTTGGTAATAATTTATTTTATTTATTTTTTGTTGTTGTTGAGAATATACACAGCAAAACATACACCAATTAAAGTTTCTACATGTACATTTCAGTGGCATTGATTACATTCAAGTTGTACAACAATCCTCACCCTCCTTTTCTGAGTTGTTCCTCCTCCATTAACATAAACTCACTGCCCCCTATCTAATCTTTCTAGTTTCTATCTAATATTTCTGTCTGATCTTTCTAGTTTAGTCATCAATTTGATTCCATACAGATAAATCTTAAAAGAGCATAATCCTCAAGGCAGATATTCTTTACTAGTTACACTAAACTATTGCTTGATTTTAAGAAGCTTTCAGGGGATATTTTTGGTTTAAGGTTTAAAGATTATTTTAGGGCAATAATTTTGGGGGTTCATCCAGCCTCCATGGCTTTACCCTCAATTCTTTACCAAAGGGGCGATGATTAGAGACCTTTTTTAAGTGTCCTAGTGGGAGGCTGGCTAAGGATTTACCTTTCTAACAGAAGTCTTTTGCTGAGAAAAAGACAACCTACATGGTGGTTAGTTGCAGCACGTTAATCCTCCATATTAGAAAAATCAAAATAAACCTCCTCGTCATTATCGTCTAAAGCACAGACATGCTATCCAAGCTGACCAAGGAAAGGAACACAGCCCAAAACACCAAGTCCTTTGATTTAAAAGCAGAGACACAACACAGGCCTCCTCTTGAAAGTCTGTGAATAGGATGGTGTGGGAACCTGCTGTTGTGGGAAAATTTGCTGTTTTCTTTCCTAGTGATATAACAAAGCATTCAGGGGAGTGGTAGATTCTATGATGCTCATTTCAACACGTACTGAATAATGTAAGGGTGAGAACTTGCTGAGCAGGGAGGAAGAAAGTTTCCCAGCCAAGGGTTTGGTGTTGGAGAAGACTCAGGGCTCTGGCAGGATGCATAAACTGAGGTGGCTGATTTAAATCTGAAGGCCTGGGTTTTCCCTTCGTCTTCTGCTCCCCTCTGGGATTCCCTTGTTCTTAGTCTCTTTTGGAAGGAAACTGACAAGAGTCACACCTCTGGGTGGGACCAGGAAGACTTCCCATGAGTAACCTATTAAGACAGTGCTCTCTGAGTCCTTCTCACTGAATGTGGGGGTGTAGGAAGTGTCTAGACTGGTCTAGGCCTGAGCTTACCCCTTGTGGTAAATCACTTATTACAAATGGATTTTCTAGAAGTTGTAGCCTTTTTGAGGTCAGCCAAGGGGCTGGAACTCTATCCTATCTGTCGATTCCCATTAATGGGTTAGTAATCCATCCTGCCAACCCAATGAGAGGGGTGTTGCAGCACTTGCAAAGAGGATTTTTTCTGTTAGGTGTTAATAATCAATAGTGCTCAACAAGGCCATAGCACTGCACAACCATAGGGGGCGCTGTTCACATTGCCTCATAGTGATGTGCCACTATGGTGCTGCAATTCCGGGAGTTTGATCCTCTTTTCTTCTAGACTTTATGTATGCTGGGTATTTGTTGGTTGGTTTGCTTGCATGTGAGGACTGGAGGGATGAGAAAGAATACAGGTGGTGGGAGGGAGGGCTGGGATGGGAAGGAGGAGCTGGCAGGAGTGGTGGAAACAAGAAGCACCAGAAAAATCACTGCTGAAAGTCTTCACGTAATATTCACCTTTGGAGCTTTGTACCTATTGCAAAAGGAGTCCTTGGGTGACACAAATGATTAAGTGCTGAAATACTAGCTATAACGTTGGTGATTTGAACTCACCAAGCAGCGCCTTGGGAGATAGACCTGGAGATCTGCTTCTGAAACGTCACAGTCTTAAAAAACCCTTAAAAAATCCTATGGAGGAGTTCCGGCAAGACGGCGCTCTAGGCAGAAGCACCACGCTGTCCCTCCACAGCAAAGATCCGAAAAACTAAGCC
>NW_004443978.1:14510337-14511881 GCF_000243295.1 Trichechus manatus latirostris
TGGCTCTCTGAGTGCTATTTCTTGGCTGCTAGTGTTGCTTTTTTTTTTTCTGCTTCTTTTGATTTCTCACTTGCCTCTCGCCACCTCCCCCTCCTTTCACTCGAGTGCCTGGCTCCGTGCGCCACCTTTGCTTCTTCCTGAGGGGCTGCAGAGCGCCGGCAATTTGTGATATACGCTTTCCCACTCTATACCCTTCATCACCCACACTCGGCCTCCTCTGCTTCCCGCAGACAGTCTCTTGTCCAGAAACACCAGTCCCCACTGGCTGGCTCTCTGAGTGCCATTTGTTGGCTGCTGGTGTTGCTTTTTTTTTTTTTTTTCCTCTGCTGCTTTTGATTTCTTGCTTGCCTCTCACTGCCTCCCCCTCCCTTCGCTCGAGTGCCTGAATCCGTGCACCATCTTTGCTTCTTCCTGAGGGGCTGCAGAGCTCTATTCGAGTGTGGAGCTGCTTCCCGGTCTGGGCTACCACGCTGGTGGGATCCCAGGGCGTCTGTTCGTTTGTTCGTTTGGAATTGTTTGTTTGTTTTCTTTTCCTTTTCTTGAGTTGGGAGCCCTTTCTGGCCAAGCAGAGCTGCGTGGCAAGGAACTCCCCTTCAGCTTCCACAGACGTGCAGAGGGATCCCTGAGCGCATTTCTTTTTTCGTTGTTTTCTTTTTTTTCTACTTTTTTGGGGGGGCCTTTCTTGTTCTTTTTTTTTAATTTGTTTTGTTTTCTTTTCCCTCTTTTTCTCTTTTTGTATTTCTTCATTGTGCAGTTTCTCATCCCTCTATATCTTCCTTCTCTTTCTGATCCCTGAAACCAGGCGTTGTATACCTCTACACCTTCTAGCCAGGCTGTATTGCAACACCTAAGAGCGACTTCCCCAGACCTCATAGCTGCACCGGTGGGATCCCTGGGAACTTCGCAGTTCTTTAACCTTTCTGATTTTTATTTATTCGTTCTTTTCTTTTCTTCCTCTTCCCCTTTCTGTTTCTCTCTATTTCATAGTCTTTCATCTCTCCATTCCAACGGCAAGCTCCCCTAGCATTCTTTTTTGATTGTTTGTATGTTTTTGGCTCCTGTTCCTCTCTCCTCTCTCCCATATTCATCTGAGCTCCACAAATAACAATCTCCCCGCTGCATCCTGCCTACCTGCACCCGTGCGCTTGACATCACACCATCAAGAGGCACGGCCACGGCCTACTGGAACCTGCCCTGCACTGATTACCGACCCAGCCTGGTGGCTGTAGTAAGTGCCACAAACAACCCCTCCCAGTAACTCCTCTTCAGCTAGACCTGCCCTGCTGTACCATATCTGAGTGACTGACCCTGCCAATTGAAGAAGGAGGCGAAAAGTATTGAGCGTACAGACGAGCAAACAACAAAGAACACACAGTCCGCCTGCTCAGACATAGTCAAATTTTTTTTTTAAAAAAAGGGACGAGAGAGACTCCGGCAAGATGGCGCTCTAGGCAGAAGCACCACGCCGTCCCTCCACAACAAAGATCCGAAAAACTAAGCCAAACAGAGAATCAACAATCCTGAAACCCTAGAACATCAAATGA
>NW_004443978.1:14520016-14545341 GCF_000243295.1 Trichechus manatus latirostris
AGTAAAAAAAAAAAAAAATCCTATGGAACAGACCTACTCTGCACACATGGGGTCACCATGAGTCAGAATTGACTCTACAGCAATTAACAAGAACAACATGTTGCAAGCAACTATTTGGATAGACAAAGATCACTCGGAATAGGACTAGACCAACATGTAGCTAAAATCAGCCTCAGTTCAATGAGGCTTGAAATGAGGGGCATGAGAAACATTGCATAATGGTTCTTAGGTGTGTTCCCCAACACTAGCAGCATCAACGACCTAGGAACTTGTTAGAAATGCAAATTCCCAGGTCCCACTCAGGCCTATTGAAGATGAAATCCGAAGGAGGGGTCCAGAAATCTGTGTTTTAAGAAGCACTCCAGGTGATTTTGATGCTGGCTCAAATTTGAGAACAATTGGTGTTTAGATTCAGCATAGAAAATTTAGAATATGGCCAACTGAGCAAAATTTGAGATTTTTGATTGTTGTTAGGTTGCATACTGATTTGGAGTAGCTGAGAGACAGGATCTGGACATGGGGAACATGCCAAAGGGGAACCTGGATAATTAGCAGCTCTTCCAAAAACTCTAATGGTGGATTCACTGCCTAAGAAAGCAACCTTGGCCCTTGTATAGGTCTAAGTCTAGGTAGGAGTACCAGGACTTGCTTAAAAAATGCAAATCTTGGTTTCCCAGTTTAGACTAGACTAGAATCTGTCAGTTCAACCCTTTGTCCTCTCATCTATCTCTGGAAGCAGGACAGGAAAAAGGTATTCTAAAGGAAAATGGAAAAAAAGAAAATATTTCTTCCTTCTTATTTGAGTGTTTGAAAATTTAGACCTCTCTGGAAGCTATCTCGAGCCAATGCCAAAACTTCCCACTCTTGAAATAAGTTTTGTTGTTATTTATAAATCATCCCATTATATTTCAATGCCATGTGTATAGAATTAAACATTTCATATCACATAAATCCTTTGCATCCTCTGCATTCTTGATATGTATCTTCCTGGCATGGTGATAGTTTGGAAATATGAAAGGTGACACATACACCTATCAGCAACATCTGAAATCTGTGACTAAATCCAACTTTAGCTTCGATAAGACAGAATGCAGAAGGGGCTAGTTAGTCCCAAAGCTACTTTGTAGATTTCAACCTGAAGACTGGATACGCCCTGGAAATGTAAGAGATAGTCAAGGATGAATGTCAGAATATGATCAGAGGAAAGCAAAGGAAGAATAGATTAAAACATTTCTTATGATTGATAATTAGTTACATAGTCTGATAAAATCACTCATCGATCAAATTAAAAATAACAAAGATGGTGATGTGAAGGAGATGATAAAGCCAATGGTCCAGTGACAAAAATCAATCAATCAATCAATAAAATATTCAATATCAATGTAAAACCACAGCCAGAAAAGTTCTATACAATGGTGCCATTCCCCGGTGTACCCCAAAACCAAACCATTGCCATTGAGTCGATTCCAACTCACAGCGACCCTACAGGACAGAGTAGAACTGTCCCATAGGGTTTCCAAGGAGTGGCTGGTGGATTCGAACTGCTGACATTTTGATAAAGGCCTGGCATACTCAATACCCCTAGACTCTCTTCAGCCTGGAGCAGACATCACTCTTCAGTGGTTTGGCTCCTACCTGCTGAGTCTAGACTCCTTTATCTGATCTATAATCTGCCATTAAGGTGGTTATATACTCAGTCACAACTAACTAGTGTCACACCCAATTAACTTTCCCAGATAGTTTTCTAATTAGCACTAACAGTTCAAACTATTAAAAAACAGCAGCCAAGGTGGCATGGTAATAAGACTGCCTCTAAGAGTATTAATTTAGTCTGACAACTGACAAGGAAAAAAAATTCCAGGAAACAAAATTCCATTCTAGTTTATCTTCACAACTTGTAATATGGTTCCTCCTTAGGGGTCTAATTTATTTGATATGTTTAGAGAAGCCATTTTTATTATCCCACATCAGAACTACATTCTTTTTTTTTTTTTTTTTTAAATAATATCACGTTTCCTTTTGTCAGAAGCATTTATCATTGAGCGGTGACATTACATTGCAATAGATGTTGTAAGCAGTGGTTTGGCACCACCAGCCACATTAAATAAACCTTGGAAGTAACCGCTAGGTTATAGGGCAAGGGAGCAAGACTTTTACCCCCTACTCCCTTAAACCATGCGCTAATTTGTACAAGTAAAAGCTAACATGGATTTTCCATTTCAATAGTAGGCAAAAACAGAAATAGCCTCAATCAATAAAATCTTCGCATGAATTACTAAAAAAAATACCTGAATGCCTTATTTAAGCTTAACCATAAGATTTTTTTTTTCCTTTAACAAAAACAAATCAAAGAAAAAAGAAATTTCTAGGACCTCTAAATGAGATAAAGCCCATTATAAAAATTTCAGGTAAATCTATGAAGTAAGTGGTTGAGGGTGTTTCTACTTTCCTGAGTCCCTTCTTTCATCCATCCCAGACTGCTTCCTGTTTCACCTTCTCCTGTTTTCTTCAGCTTTCTAAGAGTCTAGTCTCAAGTCTTGGGGTTCACTATAGTGCCAAGCTCAGGCACTAACAAAATTTTAAGAGAAATCATGATGCATTGCAATTAGAGACTTCAGAGGTAGAAATTCTACAAGACAAAATATAACAAACCACAAATGTTGAAATGGTGTGAACAGTCAAAATGCTGAGCTGTTAATCAAAAGGTTGATGGTTCAAGTACACCCAGAGGCACCACAAGAGAAAGGTCTGGCAATCTACTTCTGAAAAATCAGGCATTATAAACACTGTGAAGCACAGTTCTATCCTGACACACATGGGGTACTCATGAGTTGGAATTGACTCCATGTCAACTGATTTAAAAAAGTGGGGGAAGACGGAGCATTGGCAAGAAGATGGCAGTATTCACGTGTTTCAGAAACTGCTCCTCAGGTCTCACAGGTATGGAAGAAGGAAAGCATACCTTCCACCTTGGATGTATCATAACTACTCAGTATCATAAATACACACCTAACAGCAGCCATGTCCCGTTATGTGATAAAACTAATATACATAGGGAGCCGTTGTTGTGAGGCGCCATGGAGTCATTTGTGACTCATAGCTGCGCTATGTACAACAGAACGAAACACTGTCAGGTCCTGTGCCATCCTCACAATTGTTGCTATGTTTGAGCCCATTTTTGCAGCCATTGTGTCAATCCATCTCATCAAAGGTCTTCCTCTTTTTTAATGACCCTCACTTTACCAAGCATGATGTCCTTCTCCAGGGACTGATCTCTCCCGATAACATGTCCAAAGTACATGAGATGCAGTCTCATCATCCTTGCTTGTAAGGAGTATTCTGGCTGTACTTCTTCCTAGACAGATTTGTTCATTCTTCTGGCAGTTCATGGTATATTCAATATTCTTCTCCAATATCATAATTCAAAGGCATCAGTTCTTCTTCAGTCTTCTTATTCATTGTCCAGTTTTGCATACCTATGACAAGATTGAAAATACCATGGCTTGGGTTAGGCACACCTTAGTCCTCAAAGTGATATCTTTGCTTTTTAACACCTTCAGGAGGTCTTTTGCAGCAGATTTTCTTGACTGCTGCTTCCATGAGTGTTGATTGTGGACCCATGTAAAATGAAACCCTTGACAATTCAGTATTTTCTCCATTTATCATGATTTTGTTTATTGGTCCAGTTGTGAGGATTTTTGTTTTCTTTATGTTGAGGTGTAATCCATATTGTAGGCTGTAGTCTTTGATCTTCATCAGTAAGTGCTTCAAGTCCTCTTCACTTTCAGCAAGCAAGGTTGTGTCATCTGCATAATGCAGGTTGTTAATGAGTCTTCCTCCAATCCTGATGCCACATTCTTCTTCATATAGTCCAGCTTCTTGGATTATTTGTTCAGCATCCAGACTGAATAAGTATGGTGAAGGATACAACCCTGATGCACACCCTTCCCAATCCCAAACCACGCCCTATCTCCTTGTTCTGTTCAAACGACTGCCTCTTAGTCCATGTACAGGTTCCACACCAGCACAATTGAGTGTACTGGAATGCTCATTCTTCGCAATGTTATCCATAATTTATTATGATCCACATAGTTGAATGCCTTTGCGTAGTCAATAAAACACAGGTAAACATCTTTCTGGTATCCTCTGCTTTCATCTAAGATCCATCTGACATCAGCAATGATATCCCTCGTTCCATGTCCTCTTCTGAATCCAGCTTGAATTTCTGGCAGTTTTATGGGGAGCAGTGAGGTTTAATTCCCTTTAAAACTTTGGGACATTAAACATAATGAGATGGAGAAGGGCAAAGCTGATGATAATTATAACTACTACATATAATTTAATCTCTATTTTACAGATTATGAAACTCAGCCGCAGGGAAGTTTTATGATGTTCAAGTTCACCCAGCTGAGTCCAAACCACAGCCTTTTTATTTTAACACACTTATTTTTTCTGAAAATTCATGGGCAGATGCAACAAGTGCATCATTTGATTGTTCCTTGTATCTTGAAGTATCTTCAAGTACCATTTGATATCCGAAGATAACCAGGTTTAGCATTAAACCTAAAAGAAGCTACCACTCTGTGAATTCAGACCAAATGGATTATGAAGAATAGTTTATGTGCTACTCCATCACAGGTGCTGACTTTAATTTAGAAAGCTTGTTTTGCACATCGATACAATTAAATAAGCTTGTTTTAGCACCAATCTGTACTGAAGGTGTTGCATGTAACAACATACACACACACACACACACACACACACACAAAACAAAAAAAAAAAACCTCAATTACTGCATTAGAACTTTGAGGACTTAACAGTTTGTATGTCTTCTATTCTAAGGGCTAGAATCCAAGTGGGGTAGCTATCAAATTCCAAAGATGCTGGCATTATACATTCTGAATGGACACTTACTCTTCTAGTAAACATTGAGACTAACGGCTGTTTCTACCAATTCTTCCTTCTAGTGCTGGATACGTGGTAGGCAATTATTCTGTTTATTGATTGGCTGACAAAAGAGTTCAGCAAACTAACATCAAATACTTTTCTAGGCCCCTAATTTGCAATTTGGAAAATCAGAAGTAACGATTGTTCCTTTAGAAATCGAAGGATGCTGGCCTCAGATCGCTCTGTGTTCTAGCCTTTAAAACTATTTTCTTGAGAGAATTCTGAGCAAAGAACACTACAACTACCCGTCAGATGGGTCACAGCAGACTCTCTTTTTTCCTTTACAACTTTATTGAAGAATGAATACAGCTTACTCTTTCTGTGCTCGACTTTATGGGAGAAGGGACCCTTTACACTTTATGCAAAGGTCAAAGCTGTTCTAATATGGCCAATGACCCCAACAAATTCTTGACTCGTCAGTCTAATTTATGTGCATTTCATCGCCTCATTTAAAAATAAAATGGCCAAGCCCTCTTTTTCTGGTCTATTACTTATTAGATTTCGATATAGAAGTTTGTTACTATTTGTTAACATTTTGCCATGTAACACTCTGTCCTGTGCCTTCCCCTTGGAAATGCATATTAGGATTCTCTCCCTTTCTTGAAAAAAGTAGTAATTTTTTGCTCTATTCTTTTCCTGCTGCTAGGCTTTTTCCCCATCTTTAAAGCAACCAGCAGACAGAACTGTTTCCTTTTCCCTCTGTCTAAAAGAAATATTCAATAAGTACATATTTCTTTTCTTTTTTAGTAGAAAGTCACATTCCTTCAAAAGGGAAGGTTTTAGACACTGAATCTTATACTTCCCTCTTTGTGAAAACCTACCATTAAAAAAAATCACTTTTTAGTGACCAACTCACAATATAAAAACAAATATATTCATATCATATGAAAAAATGTGTTTCCACTGATGATCTATGATGATAGGAAGATCTAGCAAATACTGTGAGACTAAGCTAATAAAGATTATACAACTAAGTAAGAAAACTTTTTAAATCAATACTAACTTTGCGAGTTGCTAATGAGACATGTGGGTTGCTTTTGAAGGTGAATAGTACTGGGATTAGTTACTTAAATATTAATAAGTAGTTTTTCACATAAGGTCAATTTAGGAAGAAAATAAGTTCAGAAAACAGAACCACAGTCCAGAATCTCAACTTCAAATAAACTGAAAATATTATACTTTTCAAGACCTGTTTCTGAGCATAGATCTTATCACTTCAAATACACCAGAACACAGTTTTAATAACATATTAAAATTACATTCCTTTGAAATATTGGATGACAACATTAAACCCAAATTCTTTAACTTGACCATGAATTCCAACTCATGTAATCAAACAAAGTCAGACAAATGTGAGACATGCTCAGCAAGCGGTGAGAACCAAGAAGCTGAATTTCCATTTTCCTTTGTCTGTATTTTACAAAATCATGCAAATTGCACGCACAATTAGTTGGAATCAGGGCTGCAATCTGATAGCTTGATGACAGAGCAAAATTAATTTAAAACAAAGAAAATAGCAATCTGTGAAAATCATGCCCACTGGTAAATTACAGACACAAGGAAGGGCATGGTGGTGTGGGAGAGGCCTCTGAGATTGTGAATGCATATCCAAGCAAATCTTACTTCTCCACATCAGTTATTTTCTTTTACCTTATGGGAAATAGGCCTGGGTAAAAGAAGGAAGTCAGCTCTGAAGGGAAGGGAAGATGCTTTATCCTCTGTCATGGAAAAATCACAGGAGGAAAGATAGGTAAAGATAAGAGACACTGAGTGATGAAGGCAGGGAAGTAGGGGAACTCATGTCAAATGGCTTCCTTCCTTTCAGGAAAGCCAAAGAGGTTATCTTATCAGCACAGAGAATTGTCATGATTTTACGAACTTGAGAAATATGGAAATGGTTTGAAACAGCTGTGAAAGGGAAGTGGGTTGCTTGGGTTACTTTACTCATGTTAATTGGATTCGTTTTGTGCAGACCCTGAGACCAATGCTTCCCTAAGACCTACAGCAGTACCTCCAAGGCTTAATAGGGAATGACAGATATGTGGCATGCATGCCACCACTCCTCCCTTACCTTATGCTAACAATAAACATCATTAATCAAACACAGCATCCTTTCTCACTGTGCTGATGAACACTCTTAAAATCCTTCTCAGCACAATGCTCCAAGCAGCCATTACTAATTGATCAGAGGAAGTGCTAGGGATGAAATCTATTTACCATGCTTGGACAAAGCACAAGTCTTGCTGTGTGGACTAGTTCCTTGTAACTGGGTTTATACTTCTGTATCTGTGGCCTTTTATCTGCTTGATACTCCAGTCCTATAAGGACTGGACTTTATGTTCCTAAATCTCAGTATTTTTAAATATGGGGATTTGACACTTGCTCCCAGACCTCCCAGAGAGGAATCATGAATCCAGAGCTGGCCCATTAATAAGCACTACATACCACTGCAGTAATTCAAGGCTCTAAGCCTTCACCCCTCAAATCTACATCCTCAACACTCATTCTCAAACTGACCATCACGGATACATACAGAAATCTGATGATTGTTGGTAGTCAGTGGGCTGCACTGGGTCTCTCTATACCAAAGTTGATACTGGAGGAAGATATACTTGAACCGTCTCATCCCTCTAATTCTAAACTTGAGCAGGTCCTTGGTGACTTGTCATAAAAAGCCAGACCTGGTAAGTCAATAAACCATCATCAGCTTTTCAGCTACTTCCAAGTTTGAGGACTGCAGCCTAAAACATCAAGACCTCCTGATCTCAAGTTTCCCACTAAAACATTTCTTCCCAAAATGGGCCTTGCAACAGCTAAGAGGAAAAGAAAATGTCCTATGAAAGTCAGAGGCTGACTGTTCCAGAATTCCAGGCACTCCTCTCAATGGAGACCCTGAAGTCCAGATGCAGTGCAGTGTGTAATCTTAGAACCAGGGTCTTATTTCCTAGAAATTCCTGTTCAGTGAGTAGGTATCTCCCTCTGAACCAATGAACCTAACAAAACTATGTCTGCCAAAATAATAACTACTGTGGTCTTGCCTAAAAATCCAGATCTTAGAGGGCTTGCTAGTTCATTGATGGGGCCAGGTTCCTGTCCTTAAAGGGTCCATTCTTACTTTAATGAAAGATTCCAGAACCCATGTGCTTAATCCCTGCTAAGTCCCATGACACCTTGGATTCAGTTGTTTCTTCAGAATCCTGGGATCCTAATCCCATCATTCCCTTAGGCTTAGGCAAAACTGTTTGCTATGTCTCACCAGAGATTGGTGGAAGAGGAGTACAAGGTTGTCCACAATGCCTGCTGGCAGTGTGAACCTGGACACACCAGGGTGAGCCATTCTAGTAGCCTACAACTACAGAGTCCAGCCTTAAAGTGGCCCAAGACCCAGGAGCCTTCTACCTAATAAGACACTGACTCTTACTGCAGCCTAAGTTTTCAAAAATTGGAATTTCCAGAAGCCAAGACACCAGAAGCCAGTATGTCTCTGGCTGCAAGAGATCAGCTGAAGTGACTTCATGGCCACCCTAGAGATGCTCAAGAAAGAAGAATGGGTTCAGCTGAATAGTATGAGGGGACAGATGAATCAGCTCTCTGAAGATAAAGAATCAGGAGCTTTTCTTAAAATAGAAACCACTCAGGAGTACCCTGTGACCTTTGAGGAGACAGTTTCTGCCTCATTAAAACTACGAGACCAATCATCAGAATTCCATGGAAAAATTTGCCGTAATTCCCTTGGTACCTTCAACTCTAACTCTATTCACAGGGATTTCATGGGTGTCTCTGACATACTGGTGGCCGTCCCAAGCAGAAGCCCTCAACAATTATCTACAAGAGTAACCTAATGGAACAGCAGCCCACTAAAAGCTCTACATTCATTACCTTGTTAATCCTAACATGATTCTATAAAGAATCTGAGAGTGAGATTGGTTAAATAATTTACACAAATGTCAATGGTACTGAATATGAAAATCACTGGAATATGGACATTACTTCAACGTTGTTGTAATGATGATTATGAAGGTGCTTTTTAAACAGAGACAATCTAAATAAATATTAACAACTTTTGCAACATTTTTCTAGAAAGACTAAATTGTTGTTAGGTGTCATTCAGTCAATTCCAACCCATAGCAACCCCACGTACAACAGAACAAAACACTGCGCAGTCCTACGTCATACTCACAAAACTTGTTATGCTTGAGTTCACTGTTGTAGCCACTGTGTCAATCCATCTCATTGAGGGTCTTCCTCTTTTTCACTGACCCTCTACTTTACCAAGCATGATGTCCTTCTCCAGGAACTGATCCTTCCTGATAACATGTCCAAAGTATGTGAAACGTAGTCTCGCCATGCTTGCTTCTAAGGGGCATTCTGGTTGTATTTCTTCCAAGACAGATTTGTTCATTCTTTTGGCAGTCCATGGTATACTCAATATTCTTTTCCAACACCACTATTCAATGGCATCAATTCTCCTTCTGTCTTCCTTATTCATCAGCCAGCTTTCACATGCATGAGGCAATTGAAAACACCAATGGCTTGGGTCAGGCACACCTTAGTCTTCAAGGAGACATCTTTGCTCTTCACACTCTAAAGAAGTCTTTTGCAGCAGATTTGCCCAATGCGATGCATCTTTTGATTTTTTGACTGCTGCTTCCATGAGTGTTGACTGTGGACCCAAGTAAAATGAAATCCTTGAGAACGTCAATATTTTCTCCGTTTATCATGATGTTGCTTATTGGTCCAGTTGTGAGGATTTTTGTTTTCTTTATGTTGAGGTGTAATCCATACTGAAGGCTGTGGTCTTTGATCTTCTTCAGTAAGTGCTTCAAGTCCTCTTCACTTTCAGCAAGGAAGGTTGTGTCATCTATATAACGCAGGTTGTTAATGAGTCTTCCTCCAATCCTGATGCCATGTTCTTCCTCATATAATCCAGCTTCTCGGATTATTTGCTCAGCATATAAATTGAATAAGTATGGGGAAAGGATACAACCCTGATGCGTACCTTTCCTGGCTTTAAACCATGCAGTATCCCCTTGTTCTGTTCAAACGACTGCCTCTTGATCTATGTACAGGTTCCTCATGAGCACAATTAAGTGTTCTGGAATTCCCATCTTTCACAATGTTATCCATAATTTGTTATGATCCACACAGTCAAATGCCTTTGCATAGTCAATCAAACACAGGTAAACATCTTCCTGGTATTCTCTGCTTTCAGCCAGGATCAGTAGTAGGATACAAAAGCAGTGTAACGTAGAAGAAAAAGCATTTATCCTTATACACACTTGAATTGAAATCACAACCAACCCTGTGACCTTCATCAAGTTGTTTGATCTCTCTGAGCTTTAGTTAACAAGAGTAAAGTGGAAATAATAAAAACATGACAGGGTTGCTGGGAGGCTCAGAGATAGCCTATGTTAAGTGCTGGGCACATGAAAGGCAATCTCAGTAAATGGTGCCTATTACAGCAGTCTCTTGAAAAAATGTAAAATTACATATAAACATATTTGTAGCATAATGCTCATCACATAGGAGGCACTCAAATATAAGCAGAGAAAAAAAAAATGAATAAATGAATGAGCCAGTCATGTTTGTTACCGTGGTTAAGAGGATAGTCTAAAAAAGATCCTAGTTCACTAGGCAATCTGCTTGCCCAAGTATTAGCATCACTTTTTGTTCACTGTTAGCTTGATGCTTCAACTGAAATAGTGACCTAAAATCAATTTATAAACTATTTCTGAAAATCCATCCATTCCTCTTAAACTATGATTTTTGACCTGTAAGTCATATTGAACATTTACAGGAAACTTAATAAAATGCTGCTTTTGAAAGGGAAAAGAAGAAATGATTCAGGAAGAGAGTGAAATCAAAAGTTAACACCCTTGTTTTAAGGATGAATTTCTTCCACTAAACAATAATGTATCACTTCTATATTGAGCTTTAATTTGAGTTAAAACTTTCTAACAGATATACAGAGAATATTTTTGAGAAGTCAATTCCCTTTAAGGTGCCCACACTTGAGTTTTGATTCTGAAGACAAAAAAAAGTTCTGGAACTAAAGTGAGCACTTTGGTCTCAGTTAAAGTGTGGCTTGTTATTGTTAGTTGCCGTCAAGTCAGCTCCTACTCATAGCGACCTTATGTATAATAGAACAAATGTTGCATAGTCCTGCACCATATTCATGATCATTGGTAGGTTTCAGTCCATTGTTGTGCAAACTGTGTCACTCCATCTCACTGAGGGTTTCCCTCATTTTTGCTGACACTCTGCTTTACCAAACTGTGGTGGCAATTGGTCTTTCCTGATGACATGTCCAAAGTAAGCAAGTCAACTCTTAAACCATCCTTGCTTCTGAGCAACATTCTGGTTGTATTTCTTCTAAGACTGATTTGTTCATTCTTCTGGAAGTCCACAATATATTCAATATTTCTTGCCAACACCACAATTTGAATGCATCAATTCTTCTTCTGTCTTCCTTTTTTTTTTTATCGTCCAGCTTTTGCATGTGTATGAGGTGATTGAAAATACCATGGATTGGGTCAGGCGCACCTTAGTACTCAAAATGATATCTTTGCTTTTTAAAACTTTAAAGAAGTCTTTTGCAGAAGATTTGCCCAATGCACTGTCATTTGATTTTTTGACTGCCGCTTCCATGAGCACTGGTTGTTGATCCAAGCAGAATGAAATAATTAACAACTTCAATTTTTTCTCCATTTATCATGATCTTGTTTATCAGTCCAGTTTTGAGTATTTTCATCTTATGCATGTTCAGGTGTAATCTATATCAAAGGCAGTAGTCTTTGATCTTCATCAGTTAGTGCTTCAAGTCATCTTCATTCTTGGCAAGCAAGGTTTGTCATCTGCATATCAAAGATTGTTAATGAGTCTTCTTCCAATTCTGATGTTGCATTCTCCTTCACGTAGTTTGACTTCTCAGATTATTTGTTCAGCATACAGATTGAATAAGTAAGATGAAAGGATACAACCCTACCACACACCTTTTCCAATCCTAAACCATGAAGTACCCCTTTGCTCTGTTCGAACGACTGCCTCTTAATCCATATACAGATTCTGCATGAGCACAATAAAGTGTTCTAGAATTTCCATTCTTTGCAATATTGTCTGTAATTTGATCTATGCACAGGTTCCTCATGAGCACGATTAAGTGTTCTGGAATTCCTATTCTTCGTAAAGTTATCCATAGCTTGTTATGATCCACACAGTCGAATGCATTTGCATAGTCGATAAAACACAGGTAAAGATCTTCCTGGTATTCTCCGTTTTCAGCCAAGATCCATCTGACATCAGCAATGATATCCCTCCTTTGTGCCCTCTTCTGAATCTGGCTTGAGTTTCTGGCAGTTCCCCGTCAATGTGCTGTTGCAACAATTTTTGAATTATTTTCAGTAAAATGTTTACTTCCGTGTGATATTAATGATATTGTTCAATAATTTACACATTCTGTTGGATCACTTTTCTTTGGAATGGGCACAAATATGGATTTCTTCCAGTCAGTTGGCCAGGTGGCTCTTTTCCGAATTTCTTGGCATAGATGAGTGAGCACTTCCAGACCTGCATCCATTTGTTGAAACATCTCAATTGATATGCTGTCAATTCCTGGAGCTTTGTTTTTTGCCAATGCCTTCAGTGCAGCTTGGACTTCATTCTTCAATACTATTGGTTCTTGATCACACGCTACCTCCTGAAATGCTTGAACATCTACCAGTTCTTTTTGGTGCTATGACTCTGTATATTCCTTCCATCTTCTTTTGATGCTTCCTGCCTCATTCATGCATGCAATCAAGATGCACTGATAATTACTGGTGATTGGAATGTCAAAGTTTGGAACAAAGAAGAATCTATAGTTGGAAAATAAGGCCTTGGTGATAGAAATGACACCAGAGATCTCATGATAGAATTTTGCAAGACCAACGACTCCTTCATTGCAAATATCTTTTCTCAACAACATAAAACAGCAACTCTACAAGTGGACCACACCGGATGGAAAACACAGGAGTCAAATCAACTACTTCTGGGGAAAAAGATGATGGAAAAGCTTAATATCATTAGTCAGGACAAGGCCAGGGGTTGAATGCCGGACAGACCATCAATTTCTCATCTGCAAGTTCAACTTGAAGCTGAAGAAAATTAAAACATGTCCACAAGAGCCAAAACACCACCTTGAGTATATTCCACCTGAATTTGGAGATCATCTCAAGAATAGATTTGTAGCATTGAACACCAATGACTGACAACCAGATAAGTTGTGCGATGATATCAAGGACATCATACTTGAAGAAAGCAAAAGGTCATTAAAAGGACGGGAAAGAAAGAAATGACCAAAATGAGTATCAGAAGAGACTCTGAAACATGCTCTTGAATGTAGAATAGCTAAAGCGAATGGAAAAAATGATGAAGTAAGTAAATACAGCAATTCCTATTTTGTTGTACCCTATTTAATAGACACTGTGCCAGTACTGAGCTGTGGGGATCATGGCTTTCTAAGCGTTATCCAAGGCTGAAGGATTTAATCCTTTTAATCTCTCACTCTATTCCATGACCAAACTGCAATCTTCACCTGCACAGGAGGAATAGTCTAGAATATGAATGCCTGTTCAGTGGTTCTCACTGTGGGGTCCCAGGGTCGGCAGTGTCAGAATTATCTGGAAACTTGTTAAAAAGCAATTTTTAATCCCCATCCCTGATTTTGCGACTCAGAACTCTATAGATGTGGCCCAGCTATCTGTGTTTTAACAAGTCCTCCAGGGAATTCTATTGTACGCTCAATTTTGAGAACGACTGCCTTAGCATAAATGTCTTACATATTATGCACCAAATACATATTATTATTATTACTTACCACTTGGTACCTTCTGATTATGAGTCAAGAACAGTTTAGACCCTCAGCTAGAATTCCTGTGCTTAAGCCTTACAACGGCCTTGTGTCGTCAGTACTGGCAGCATCCCCATTAATAAAAGGGAAACTGAGACTTGGGAAGCTGGTAGCTCTTACCCATGGACACACAGCCGGTCAGTGACAGAGACAAAATTGAATCTATGCTGGCCTTCCCAATGTTCCTAATCATTCACTTTACTCTGCCTCTATAACAAAGCAAGATACACTACTATAAACTGCATTTTCTAAAGGGAACATTTGTTAGATTATGTGAATTTGAGATTACAGAGACTATCACCCAGCTTGCTCAGTGAATTTGAGAGCTGCTCTAAAAGGGAACTCCCACTAACGATGTGTCCTACTCTCAGAGAAGCAGAAACGGATCTTTAGGAGAAAAGAAATGGGTTGAGCCAGGATCCAGCGGCCAGGTATCTGGCCATGTGGAAGGGATCAGATGTGTATAGTTTCTGAGTGGCCCAAATAAATGTAAATGTCCTCTTTGTTGCTACAAAAACTATATATATATATATAAAATATATATGCAGATATATATGTATACATGTATCTATATATGTGTATCTGCATATACATTTGCATATATAATAAATTGTTCCAAAATGGACTATGACTGGAGACAGCAAGCCAAGTACATGTTGCTCGTACTTTTATCAGCAATTGGGGGAGAATATAAATTTAGATCTATTCCCTCCCATAAAAAAGAGATCTGACTGAATGTAAGTGAATTAAAAGACAAACAAACAAAAAAAGAAAAACAACAACAAAAGAAAACACTTTAAACTTTAAAAAGCAGTATCTATGAATTTCTATATGGAGTGTGATATTGTCTGCCACTATGAACTTGTCCACCTGTATTATTTTTCTCTAAACTGAGGTCTTCTTTTACCTGGAAAAAAAAAAATCAAAAGACGTTGATTTTACAATGATCAATGGCTTATTACTATCTTTTTTTTTCTTTTTCAGCAAATAAAAGCCACCTCAAATAATGTAAAAATTCTGCTTTGAAAATTATATGCTATTTTATAAGAGCAATTTCAAACAGAGAAAAAAGTTAAAAAAAAAAAAAAAGGAAAAAAAAGCCATACATATCTTTCAAGCAACTCTAATTACGGATACATTTTAATCTACAATAAATTAATCTGATAATGATATTTTTATATAAACAGATTTTTCTGGACCATATGTAGGAAAATATTTACACTCCTATTTTTCTAAAATCTATCTTTATTAAAATAGGTGCACACATATTGGTGTTTCATGTAGATACATAGAAAAGAAAATAAGTAACAAAAATAGTCTAATCAAATATATTTAGAAAATTTGCTGTATTTGGAAAAAACAATTTATGTTACATTAATGTAATGTAAAATTTAAGTTTACCTTTTATGAAATGTAAAATCAAACACAGATAAAATTCATCAATAATAATTGGAACATCAACAACAAGTAAAACTGCCATAAAAATCAGTCTAAAAAATCAATTTGGGTGAGTTCACTTTCTCATTTTACAAAATGATATGACAGTCATATACTTGCTTTTGTGTCCCTCAGTTTTATTCCCCCAACCTCTTTGAAGGCATTGGGTACATCTGACACACCTCCATATACCCAGGAGTTCCTAGGAAGTAGTTTTGCGATTGGTAAGCCTTTAATATATATTTATGGAAGTAAATCTAGTTTCTCAGACTAAGATAAGATTATTTCGAAAGGGAGGAACACAAACGCAAAGGCTGCAAAGTCAGGTGGCCAATATTAATGTGTGAGGTAAGCTGGGTGGTGAAGTAGAGGATCATACCCTTTCTAAAGGGGGAAGTTACCCCTTTAGGTAACTCCATCCAACTGTCACCAGGCAAGGAGGAGGGTTCAATATTTTCTGACATTCTGAATTTTCAAATCAAAAACAGAAATTGTGACTTCAAAGAGAAATTGGCCAATTTTTAGATACTGGTAACCAATACAATTTTTGCCTTTATAATGCCATTTAGCAGTCTGGATCTGGGTAGGAAAACAAAGCCATTGTAAAATATTCCAGGAATAAAGGGTTTCATATAGGAATTAGAGTTTATACAAATGTGGGTGAGCTGGGATGAATAAGGATCAGGAAAATAACTGGAAGTTGTGGAAAGTAGCATCCAAAAGGAGAAGGAGACAGACCCAAAGCACCAAAGTGGTGATTCTCAAAGGCTTATGGAAAGCTTTCCTGATTATCAGGAGTCTTTGGAAAGATCCCACCAGTATCAGTCTGCAGCTGTGAAGCAAGTAGTTCTTAAGCATTTGCAGAGAAGCCACAAGGAATCCCACATCTGCCCACACATCTGGCTGTAACCACCCCCGGAGAGTCAGGGACTCTGCTCCTCTTCTGCCTCCCAGGTCCCAGCGCTAATTCCTCTCATTGACAGTCTTGAACCAGAACCTTATGAGAAAGTGGATCCCAGGGCATGTGGTTCTCGGGTCTCCTCTGCATTGCAGCGCAGGGAGGTGGGAGTGATGCGAAGTTCGCAACAGAAAATCTGAACACATGTGATGTAGGAGTCATCGGGACGAATTCGGCCCTCAAGCCACCAGTGGACAGTCTCTGATTTAGAGGATGACAGTGCAGAATCCTTTTTAACAATTTCATCACCTTACATGAAAAAAAGGAGAACACAAATGCACTGAAGATACTGTCATGGGCAACACATAAAACCCTAGTAATGGTTCAGTGAACTAACTCTTCACTGGTTTGCATCCCTAATTTCTCTTTCTTTCCCCTCCCATCCTCTCCCCTTTCCCCCCCACTCTTCCTCTCCTTCTCCTTCCTCATCCTCCTTTTCTTCTCTGTCCTCTTCCTCCTTCTCATCTTCTTCTTCAATTTTGTTTTTTTCTTCTCAAGCATTTTAATATCAAGAAAACACCTTCTAAGTGGTTGCCAGGGATTATGGGTGAGGGGAGATATGACTATAAGGGGGTAGCATGAGGAATTTTGGGGAGATGATGAAACTATTCTGTATTCTGATAGTGGTGGTAGTTATACAAATCAACACGTGTGTTTGAGTTAAAATCCATAGAACTGTAAACCAAAAGAGGTCAATTTTACTGGATAATTATTTTACTGTAAAAGTACTGAATGATATCAACATGAAAATAATAATAAAAAAGAACATACCTTGTTATACCAAAGTTGGCTTCATCAAAGCAACTTAAATTAATGAGGTACATATTTTGAGAGGTATAGAATTTGTAACCAAACAATACTACCTAGGGCCTTACAGAAAGCCAGGAACACGCAGAAAAGAACATTCAGCAGTAGATGACTTTAAACAAATCAAGGAACATAATCCACTATTAATATCCAGATGTTGGTGCTTCATTAAGTTTAAATAAACCTGTCCAAAACCACACTGGGGATATGTTTATTATATGAGAAGACATTCCTCATATAGGGTTAACTCTGTTAAGGGTGGAATCAGTCAAATGCTGTGGAACCCTAGTCATGCCTGTAAAAAGTAGAAGGGATTACAGCAGGGCCTGTATTTTTAACCAATTCTCAGGCAGTGCTAACGCCCCTGGTTAGGGACCAATTCTGAGACCACTAGTAGAGCAGTGGTTCTCAAAATGTATTATACGTTAAGAATCACCTGGGGATCTTGTTAAAATGTATAACTGGGGTAGAAATGCAAATTCTCAGCAAAGATTTGAACTGGAATGAACTGGTTCAAAGGCCTGGATTACAGTAGAAAAGAAATCCTTTTTGTCAAAATAGAGAAAATGTGGTATTAGTCGTTATTATGATGCAGCTAAGTAGACAAAAATCCTTGAGGAAAAACAGCTTGTAAAACACTTGCTTTTTCTACCTCCATTATGACTTGGATAAAAATCCAACAGATTAAAAAAAACAAAGTATGTGTTACCAACTTGCTTAAAAACATATTACTCAACTTACATAATGTAGATATTTAATGTATTTAAAGTTTCTCTTAATGATTCATTTTATCAACATCCTCACCTGTGATAATAGTCTCGTCGATTGCCTGCCACTCTTTCTCCCTACCCTTCCCAAATATCTAGTCAAAATTCAACAATCAGTTGATGTAGACAGAATCTTTCAATTCAAGCCTGCCTTAGACTCACACTTGAGCACTTTTCAACTGTCACTTCAGAATGTCAGTGATTAGCATGCAAAAGGTTTATTTAATTTCTTTATTTCTTTTCAGGGAAAAAGAGGTTAGAAACAGCTGTCATTCAGGTGATGAATACAAGCTGCCAGGCTTTGAAGCAGCAGGTAAAGTAGTTGGGGTTGGAATTAATTAGCATTTAGAAAACCTCCACATGAATCATACTATGACAAAGAAATGGCTGTCCTTCTCTGCAAATTATTTCACCTATTAAAGTAGCTGAGATAGAAGGCACTGGAAAGACATAGCCAGAAGTTTTGACATTCAAAAACAAACAAACAAAACAGTTTTCTGCTCTTTCTAAAAATCTATGCATAAATCTAAATGTAACATTCAGTCAAATACCATGCCTGAGTTTATAATAAGCCTTTCTTTAAATTACATTCAGGGGCTCAGAATGATTCCCACTCAGCTCACATGTGACATTCAACATTAACATTCACATAATTGTCATCAGTGCTGACCCACACAATGGCTCTGCGGTCATTTGATTTGTAACTTATCATGAGAGGAAGAATATTTGCAAAAAAAAAAAAAAAAAACTCTCCCTGATCACAAAACTCCGTTTGGTGTTGGGTTTCATCTAGGTCATACCTCAAAACACACCCAAATATCTTTCTAAGTGAAAGAAAAGAGAGAGAAGAAAATCTTACTGTGTTTCAGAACTACATATAAGTCTTAACAACCTGACATTTGCATTAAATATGTTTAATGACATTTAATGCATATGATGAACCTATTTTAAAAGCACAAAACTGAATGATATCAACTATTCAATGATAGGTAGTAAGCGTCCATCTAGTAACCTCCAAGAGTAAGAGAAAACAGCCCATTGTTAGAATGCCCACAGAAAACCAGGATGTTGATGCTAACTGAAAAGCTCATTATTACTGCCTCGAAGCCACGATGTCAAAATACCACCGAAAACAAATGGTTTCCCGACCTCAAACAGGACCAATGTTGGGGCTGAAGTACTGATCACGATTAAGATTGTTTTAATAATGTCAGAGGTGATTGTTTGACTCCTCTTTATTCATAAGAATGTATTTCTGAGAATCAGAACTAATCATGAGACAAAGCATTTCATACATGACAGGAGGAATTCATCTTCAGAGGCCCAAATGAAACCAAATCCTGCCCACCACAACCACATCCACCACCTTCATCTCTCTTTGCACACCCACCTCCTACCTTTTCTTTTACTACCTTCATCCACTACCTCCAACTCAATCCCACCCCTTACCATCTCTACTACCTCCACCCCTACTTCCACCCTTCTACCACCATATCATGGTTCTCCTCCATGCCCACCAATACAACCTCCATACTGCCCCCATCTCCTCTACCAACTCAATCCCTATCCACTCACTTCTACCTTGACCTGTTTTCCAGCATTTCTACTTTGTATTGTATTTATATTTATTTATTCACCCTCTTTTCCCTTACTTGCCTAAAGCTACCTTTAGTAGCTTCCTTATAAACTACAAAATGTCAGGCTACGTCTTCTTCTTTTATTTATTTCCTCTGGCCCCTAACTAAGTGACTTACA
This sequence comes from Trichechus manatus latirostris, assembly GCF_000243295.1. Lineage (NCBI taxonomy): Eukaryota > Metazoa > Chordata > Mammalia > Sirenia > Trichechidae > Trichechus > Trichechus manatus. The sequence continues at coordinate 14,539,575 of NW_004443978.1, forward strand.
CAACGACAGCATGGTTAAAACTGAACGAATTTTCTTCTCCCTCTTCACAAGCTGAGATGCAGAAGAAGGTGGCTTCTCTGGTTATTAACAGAAAGAAGAGGCTTCCTCTTTGCTTATGAGCAGCAGGGCCTCTTGCAGTCCTGGGACCTGCTGGGCCACCTACCCAGGGCTCTCTCTGTTCTAATTCTTGGTTGCTTTCACGCTCTAGACTACAGAAAGGTCAAGAGGTGGAATTCAGTTGCAAGCTTGTGGCCCTTTGCTTGCGTGGGTGGGGCTCTAACCCATCCCCAACCCATTGTTGTCCAGTTGATTCTGATTCAATACAACCCTACAGAACAGAGTAGAACTGCCCTCTGGGGTTTCCGAGGCTGCAAATCTTTATGGAAGTAGATTGTCACATCTTTCTCCAGAGGAGTGGCTGGTGGGTTCACACTGGTTAGCAGCTGAGCGCTTAACCACTGCACTACCAGGGCTCTTTGCGGGGAGGCTAGCAATGTTTTATTTGTAATTTTGTATTTTTTTTTTCTTGAAGAGGGCCCCTGAAATTGTACAAGCTTCAGGCCCCACATAACCTGGATCGACCCCTAGAGGAGAGAAGTGTAAGTATTACAGGTAAGACTGAATTACCAGATTTTACATATTTATTTTATTCTAATCTACCACAGGCACAAGTAAAGATGTGCTGACTAAAAGCTTACAGAGATGTAGCAAAATTTTCAACAGGCCTTTGAAGTGATGTCTCAGGGCATTTACGCTTGTGGTTTTCTCTGTCTACAATGCCTTTTTTCCCCCAAATCTATGCAAGTCTGGCTTCTCTTGACCTTCAGTTTTAACCCCTATGCTATCCTTTGAGAGACTTTCCCTGAAATAGCCCCCACGCCACCCATCCCTTACTGCCCATTACACCTCTCCATTGATTTCCTTCATAGCACATATCCTTATTTCAAATATTCTATTACTTATGTATTTGTTTACTTATTAAATATTGTTTCCTCATTAAACATTTGTTTCCTCCACTAGAATGTAAGTTCAAGGGACAGAGATCTCAACTATCTTGTTCACTATGGTATTTCTGAGAACTAGAACAGTGCCTGGCTCCTAGAACAATTAATACCAGTGGAAGAAAGGAAGGAAGGATATATGAGTGGGTGGGTTTGATTCATGTGATTCAAATTCAATAGAATATTTATGAAGTCTACCATAATATTTTTTAACACAATCCAAAGAAATATGAATAGTAAAATTAACACAAAATAAGCTAAACAATCCTGTGTAATGAGTATTATTGATAAAGCCAGGGGTCTTAGGATTATTTTCTGCTCCGAAAAACCAAGAGATTTAAAATGATCCCTTCAATGCCAGCAGTTCACTGTGGCAAGGATTCACATCAGGAGAGGATGCAAGAGAGAAGCCTGGCCACCCAGGGTGAGGTAATAAAGTTAGCAAAAAGCTCCCCAGGCCATTCAAATATTCCACTCCACACTTCCAAGTCTAGCCTCTGTGGAGCATCCCTGAATTTCTGGACAAAGATAAACTCTAAGAAGTTATCTAGTGAAGTGTCACATGCCTTGTGTTGAAGCAGTCATATCAAGGGGCCCTAGAGACCTATAGGTCACCTGGCTATATTATAGTCACCTGGGAAATTAAAAACAACAAAAAATAATATACATTCCTGGGCCTCACCTGAGATTGACTAGATAGGCTTGAACAATCGGTACTCTAAAAATCTTTCCAGGGGATTCTGAGACGCAGCTACTGGGTTGGAGGACAACTGTGTTGGATGACAGAACCAGAATTCAAAAAGACCTTAACAGGTGGGAGCAATGCATCAAAAAAGACAGGACACATTTGATGCTGCATCTGAGGGAGTTTTGCATTCTCATAACCTTTCCAAGGCACCTAGGAAGTTGAGTTAATGAACAAATAAAGATAAAATTTTCAACAAATGAATAGGAATAGGAAATCTTGCCCTGAAGAGGGTGTGCGTGCGTGCGTGCGTGCGTGCGTGCGTGCGTGCGTGCGTGCGTGCGTGCGTGCGTGCGTGCGTGCGTGCGTGCGTGCGTGCGTGCGTGCGTGTAGAACTGGCAACATGCCAAGTATTTTCCATCTGGTCCACTCAGTTTGACCTCCATTTTTCACCCTCCACTGTGCCTGAGGCAGATCTACACGGACTATATATCAGTGACCGCTTTTGCCCTCTGGCTTCTAGGTGGCCAACAGGGAGTCCCTTCAAGAGATGGGAAGAAGGGAGGAGAATGAGTTCCAGGTACTTGTATCCTCAGTTGCTGTCACTGGATCAACCACATCTTTAACAGAAGGTCACAGGTCCTCTGCATAGTTTTCTCCACCTAGAGATTCCCTTTATCAAACCTTTCTTGAATTTTCTTAATTTGAGTGTGCAATTTGTTTTTTGTGGGACTGTGATTGATACAGAGACCTGATCTAATGAGAAGATAGGTGGGGTGGATAGAGTTATGACTTAGTAGCTGCTTTAAAAAAAAAAAAAAAAAAAAACAGAAACTGATGAGAATGTGGCCTCTTATACCACTTTTTTAACATGGGTCTAGAATAGGAATGACAGTCCCATAGTTCTCTGTACACACCCTGTCTCATGAGGGATTTATGTACCTTTTATAAAAAATGCTGAAATCCTGGAGGGACCAGAAGGACAGACAGATGGCTGGTTAGATGGGCAAATTTCTGACTTCAACCATCTTGGTGACTCTTCAACATGTTGGAAGAGTCGTGGTGGTCATGAGCAAGGACTTTGGGGAACAAATGGCCTGGATTTGAATCCTGGCTCTGCCACTTTGTATAACCTTAGACAAGTTATTTAACTTCTCGTTTTCGTATCTGTTGCATTCAGTGTAAAGTGGAGATAATAATACCACTGCTCTCAAACGTGATAAGAGTAAATGAGTTACTACCTCTAAAGCACTAAAAACAGTCTCTGGGACAACATAAATACTGTATAACTCTGTTCAAAATAAATAAAATAAAAATTTACATCCCCATTATACAAATTTCAGAGAAAACCGGTATCTTTAATAAATGACAAGTGGCTTATGTTATTCTTTTCTATAAATAGTAAGGTATTTTTAAATGGCTAAGTATTTTCTGCAGAAATTAGTTTTATATACAAAGAGTTATTAAAATATGGTTTATGATACTAAAAGTTTGAGATACTGAACCACTTACTCTAATAGAAACTTTAAAAATGTAGAGGTTAAAAATTATAATACTACATTTCTGTGTTAAGATAGAGAGAATGCAGTTTGAAGCAGCCAATACTAGCGTTGGGATTATCCATGCCATCCCTATCCTTGTTGCCACAGGTAACAATAGCATGTTACCTGCACATACGATTGTACGAGTCTTAAATAAGACTTCTAAAGGCACAATAATTTCCACCATGTAGGAAGCATTTTTCTGCTGAAGTTTTCTGTTTGTTTCAAAAGCCATAATTCATATTGATAACTCTGACAATTCCCCATGAAAGTAAAAAAAAAAAAAAAAAAGGCTATTATATTTGAAGATAGTTTTTCTCTGAAAATTATTCCATTTTGTTACTATTTCTTTTTAAATCTCAATAATAATGTTGGTTCATATAAAACGGAAAAAAAAATACTAGCATCATATTTTGATGTAGCCAGAAATTACAGTTCTCTCATTTTCCATCTTTCACTAGTATTCTATCTGATTTTAACTTTAAATGATCCTCAGGATCATTTGGAATTTGAGTATATATAGAATGGAGGTGTTTGTAAGGCTACCCATGCCCAAAGAGGAAAGATGGATAGATTTTAAAAGGTTTTATGTGATGCAGAAGGAGGGAGTGAAGGAGAGGATAAAGCTATGGAGAGAAACAGTAAAATGAGTGAGGCAGCTCTAATGGTTAGTTTTCCACTCTGCGTGTGCCCAGGGAATTTCTCCCACTTAGCTAAACATCAGCATCATAGCTATTCCTTCAGCTCATTTCCATTAGCTATACAATAGCTCTAAATTAGAAATTCCCAGCTGTGGGCAATGTCTGCAGAAAGGTCTTGGAAGGACTGGAGCAAGGGCTATGCCAACACCAGTCTTCAAATTTCTAGAACCAGGGCAAGGCCAATTCCAGAAACTTTTCCCACTCTGCTTCCCTTATATCTTGCCAGGTAAGCCCTAGATAATTAACAGTTTTTTCAGTTCTTTGAAGCTTTCAAAGCAGGCATTTAGTAAATAATTGGAAGCTATGTGGAATGGTTGCACTTATTTATTCACTTATGTTTACTTTCTATAAATTACTTGAAGTTTAAGTAATTTTTTTTTTAACATGGTTTCCCAAAACTGCACAAAGCTTCTTAGAGAAAATCATGGTGTGTGTGTGTGTAGATTTTCTGGTTGTTTCCTAATTTTTCTTCTGAAGTAGGAAATTTTCAGAGTTCTGTAAGAGTAAGGACCTCGTCTGTCATCTCTCTGTCTGCAGTGCCTAGAGCAGTGCCTGGGGTATGGTAGAAGCCCAACTATTATTTGTTGGATGAAGAAAAAATGTGAACTGGAACTAGAAATTTTCAATGCCGATATTGAGCAGTAGCTCTGATCCAGGCACCACAGCAGGCATTTGACATGGATTATCTCAATTTCCCAACACTGTTGAAAGACAGGTGCTGTTAGCATCCCCATTTCACAGATGAAAATGCTGAGGTAAAAAGAAGGCAAGCAACTTGCCTAAGATCTCAGATCTTATAAATGGAAGATCTGGAATTGAAACTGGACAGTCAAACTCCAGAGTCCAAGCTTAGAATTCCACAGTTAATATAAATGTTGCTAATCCCTTCTTCCCACTCTTCCTTACTCAAGTAAACACTTGAGAACAGTAATCTGGCTTTTCTACACTGATGAAAGATCATTCTGCGTTGACAACAAGGTTTACGAAAACCAAAAATGTATTGACTACAATTATTTTTACTTAGACACAGATTTATATGAAAAAACAAAAAAACATTTACTGAGAAATAGAAAAAAAATCAACAATTATTTTCTCTCCTTTTAAACCTCTTCCTGATCCTTCGTTACTTTTACCTGAAAAGGATAGGGGGTAGGGCAGAGCAAATCGAGCAAAAACATGCTTGTAGTGTAAGCACTTAACATGGCCAGTTGCAGGTAATGGAAAGAAGCAGTCAGGAAATCAAACAACTTGCATTGGGAAAATCTGCCGCAAAAGACCTCTTTAAAGTGTTAAAAAGCAAAGAGGTGACTTTTAGGACTAAGGTGTGCCTGACACAAGCCATATTTTCAATCTCTTCATATGCACGGAAAAGCTGGACAATGAATAAGGAAGACCGAAGAAGAATTCATCTCTTTGAATTATTGTGTTGGCAAAGAATATTGAATATACCATGGGGTACCAGAAGAACGAGCAAAGCTGTCTTGGAAGAAGTACAGCCAACATGCTGCTGAGAAGCAAGGATGGCGAGACTTTGTCTCATGTACTTCGGACAAGTTTTATCAGGAGGGATCAGTCCCTGGAGAAGGACATCATGCTTGGTAAAGTACAGGGTCAGCAAAAAGGAGGAAGACAGTCAATGAGATGGATTGACACAGTGACTGCAACAATAGGCTCAAGCATAACAACAATTGTGAGGATGGCGCAGACCTGGGCAGTGTTTTGTTCTGTTATATATATGGTCTCTATGAGTCAGAACTGACTCAACAGCATCTAACAACAACAAAATGATTTAAACTTGGAAGAGTGCTCTTAAGGTATTTTTATTTATTTATTTATTTA
>NW_004443978.1:14551625-14553221 GCF_000243295.1 Trichechus manatus latirostris
TGTATCCAAGTGTTTGTCTTCAATTCCACTGATCCTGTCTTCGACCGTTTCAAATCTGCTTCTCAGCCCTTCTATGACACCGCCCATTTCTGAAATCTTGTTGTTTATCTTTTGGATTTCTCATTGTTGTCTTCGTATAATTTCTAGTTGTGAATTTATTTTGGCATTTTGTTTCTGCATTCTTTTCCTGAATTCTTCCAATTTTTGTCTGTATTTCCCATGAATTTTTCTGTTTTTTCCTCATGTTTGTCAGCTTTTTGCCTCAGCTCTTGTAGAATTCTGAGTATTAGAGATTTGAATTCCCTATCAGGTAGTTCTAGTGAATTTTCTTCCACTGGAGAGTCATCTGGTGTTTTATTTTGGATGCCTACTGGAACCATCTTCTCCTTTTTTTGTAATTTTTTTTAATATTGTCTGCTGTCTTCGGGGCATTCAGTAGTTATTTTTCTCATTTATTGATGTAGATTTGTTTGTTTCATCCCCCCTTTTTTTTTTAATTTGACTATGTCTGAGCATGCGGACTGTGTGTTGTTTGTTGTTTGCTTGTCTGTGGGCACAATTCTTTTTGCCTCCTTCTCCAATTGGCAGGGTCAGTCACTCAGATATGGTATGGCAGGGCAGGTTTAGCTGAAGAGCAGTTACTGGGATGGGTTGTTTGTGGCACTTACTACAGCCACCAGTTCGGATCGGTAATCAGTGCAGGGCAGGTTCCAGTAAGCCGTGTCTGTGCTGCTTGGTGGTGTGATGTCAAGCGTACGGTGTAGGTAGTCAGGATGCAGTGGGGAGATTGTTATGTGTGGAGCTAAGTTGGATATGGGAGAGAGGAGAGAGGAACAGGAACTAAAAACATACAAACAAATGAAAAAGAATGCCAGGGGAGCTTGCCGTTGGAGTGGAGAGATGAGAGACTATGAAATGGAGAAAAACAGAAAGGGGAAGACAAAGAGAAGAATAGAATGAATAAATAAAAATAGGAAAGGTTAAAGAACAGCAAAGTTCCCAGCGATCCCACCAGTGCAGCTATGAGGTCTGGGGAAGTCGCTCTCAGGTGTTGCAGTACAGCCTGGCTAGAAGGCGTAGAGGTATACAACACCAGGTATTCAGGGAACAGAAAGAGAAGGAAGATATAGAGAGATAAGAAACTGAGCAATGAAGAAGGACAAAAAGGGAAAATGAGTGAAAAGAAAACAAAACAAATTAAAAAAAAAAGAACAAGCAAGGCCCCCAAAAACACAGGGAAAAAAAAAACCAACGAAAAAAGAAATGCTCCCAGGGATCCCTCTGCACGTCTGTGCAAGCCTAGGGGTAAGTCTCGTTGCCATGCAGCACCACCCGGCCAGAAAGGGCTCGCAGCTCAAGAAAAGGATAAGAAAACAATTCAAAACAAACAAACAAACAAAAGCCCTGGGATCCCACCAGCATGGCATCCCAGACAGGGAAGCAGCTCTACACTCGAACGGAGCTCCACAGCCTCTCAGGAAGAAGCAAAGATGGCACACGGAGCCAGGTATTAGAGTGAAAGGGGGGGGTGGTGAGAGGTAAGGAAGATATCAAAAGAAGCAGAAAAAAAAGCAACACTAGCAGCCAACAAATGGC
>NW_004443978.1:14553804-14599246 GCF_000243295.1 Trichechus manatus latirostris
GCTTGGCTGAGTTCTTTATCTCTTCATTTGATGTTTTAGGGTTTCAGGATTGTTGTATTCTCTGTTCAGCTTAGTTTTTTGGATCTTTGCTGTGGAGGGACAGTGTGGTATTTCTGCCTAGAGTGCCATTTTGCAGGAACTCTCCCTCTTAAGGTATTTTTAGAAGTGAAAATAATGCTAGTGTCATTTATTGTCCATACTTCAAATCCAGTTTTGTCAAAAAATGGAGAGCCTCCAGTGATTTTGAGAAGAGGTGGGTTGGAATGTGGCTTATACTATATATTGACTTTGTCATGGTTGTTCCATATAGAAATCCTTCAGAGTGTGGACCCCGTCTAGCATGTAGCATCATGTGCATGCTTCATACAGGATGGCAAGGACATAGGGGCCATGCTTTGGAGTTAAACCAAACCAAACTATTTGTTGTGGGGTCGACACTGACTCATGGCAACCCCATGTGTCTAAGAGGAGAACTGTGCTCCATAGAGTTTTCAGTGGCTAATTTTTCAGAAGTGGATCACCAGACTTTCTTCAGAGATGCCTCTGGTTGGACTCAAACCTCCTCCAACCTTCCATTTAGCAGCGAAGCATCTTAACCATTCCCACCACTGAGGGACTTCACTTTGGAGTTAAACACCTTCAAAATATTCCCATCCACCCAGTCAGGGCGACTGAGTTTTAATCTCAGCGTTGCTACTAACTAGCTATGTGATCTTGGATGAATCACTTAACTACTCATTGCTTTGTTTTACTCAAAGTCTGAATTAGATGACCCTTAGACATCTTCATGCACTAAAAATATGTCTCAGTGCACTACCTCTTAAGGCTTTTATTCTTAGTAAACTCTAAATCCCAATTAATGATCTATCTATATCTCTAAAATCTTTAAAAAAAAAAAAAAAAGAAATGTTTTTCTAGTTCATTTAAAAATGAATGGGAACATCTAGTTAGGTGATTTACCACAGTTTATGGTTTCTTAGAGTTTGATTACTTTGCAGGGCTGTGAGTCCATGAGGAGAGAATGCAGTTCTCCAATGACATTGTCATGCAGCCAAACTCTGGACCTGATTAGGACAGTGGACTTAAAATGGTAAAGTAGTAACACCCCTGAGTTCCCGTAGCTGTTAGCCAAAAAGATGCACAAATATGCTATGATGGTTAATCTTATGTGTCAACTTGTCTAGGCTATGATTCTCAGTGGTTTGGCAGACACTATGTAACTATCCATTTTGCGATCTGATGTGAGCAGCCAACCAGTTGAAAGAGGAGTTTCCTTGAGGGTATGGCCTGCCTCCAGTATATAAATGGTTGTTCTGGCAAAGTTCACTCTCTTTCTCAACCCTGTACTCTTCTCATCACCTGACCTCCAGGTCTTGGAACATAAGCCTGCAGAAGTCCTGCTGCCTGACCTGCAGATTTTGGATTCGCCAACCCCTACAGCCCCGAGAGCTGGCAAAGGCCTCTAGCCTGCCGCTGACCTACAGATATTGGATTTGTCCACCCCTGCAACCACATGAGCCAGCAGAGGTCTTCAGCTTTTTGCCTAACCTGTAGATTTGGGAATTTCCAGGCCCCACAATTGTGTGAGCCATTTCCTCACCATTGCCTAAGCCATTTCCTTGAAGTAAACTTCTCTCTGTGTATATTCATACACAATTCGCTGGTTTGGCTCCTCCAGAGAACCCAGACTAAGACATTTGTCTACCAAGAATTTAGCCTGATGTCCATGTTTCTGCTCAACCTGTGAAATCCAGTTTTTCTTTTGTACTCCAGTTGAGTGCCAAACATGGAAAATGTAGCACATGATCATAAAGAATAGTCTCAGATTACAGGGGTCTGAGAGCCACAGCACTGTCTAGTCATTCCTGGTTTAACAAGTTGGCCACCAGTATTTTGCAGAATTGAATGTATATCATGATAAAATTAGGGTACTTTAAAGAGAATTTTGATCAAGTGCTTAAGAAAAGAGCAAATAGTAAGAGAGCTCCTGGAAAAAGAAAGTGACTTGCAAACATGGAGAAGGATAGAGTAAAAATTGCCAGTGTTTAGAAACAGATTTACAGAATTTAGGTAAGTCTGAGTCCTGATCAGAATAAAATGGAAATGTTCCTTTAGCCATTTGTTAATGAAATGGAAGTAGATATCTGAATTCATCGTATGCTCACTAAAGTCTGTTTTATACATTTACAGTTAAATTGATATTTAATATAAAAATGTATTTCTCATTTTCAAAGAACAGGTTCACTAACTTTGTCATACAATTTTCTAGGGCTGCATGAACACTTAAACAAATGCTTCTTTTTAAAATAATCTTCTCCAGACATTATGAATTAGCAAAACAGGGGAGAAATTTCCCAGTACTATCTATAGAAGACTCTACATTCAGGCAGATGAGTAAAGATGGGGACAGAAGACAACAGGAATAAGAAAACTAACATCCATCAAGAGGCTACTTGTCCCAGGTGCTTTACTTGTGACAGGTGCTTTTCTGTTATTTCTTCTTCTCAACAACCATTGGAAGACCCAAATAACTTGCCCAAATTCATACAGTTATGCCAGAGACAAAATTAGAACCCCAGAACTGTTTGTCTTCAAAGCCATTTCCATTATACTTACCAGAGCTGTCAGGAACATGTTTTATAAGACCCTGTGAATCAGGCAATTGATAAAGCCCATTCTGTATGTCTCCCTTTGCATCTATTCCAATGAGGTGCACCATTGTATTTAGAGGATATATTTATTTATTTTTATTGTACTTCAGGTGAAGGTTTACAGAACAAACAGTTTCTCATTAAACAGTCAGTACACATACAGTTTTATGAAATTGGTCAACAACCCCATGACATATCGACACTCTCCCTTCTCGACCTTGGGAACTTGGAGGACCTTTTTTTTTTTTGGTGAAAATATACATAGCCAAAGACACACCATTTCAAAAATTTCTACATGTACAATTCAGTGATATCAATTATGTTCTTCCAGTTGTGCTGCTATTCTCACTATAGAGGATATAATTTAAGGTACAAACAAATACAAATACTATTGTACAATAAACATAAAATGCTATGTGGACACAGCAAAGAATGTTATCACACTCTATGTAGAAGGAAGTTTGGCAAAGCAAATTACAGGTGTCCATACTCTAAATCACAAAACTATGAATGCCCGGGATTTCTGGGGGATATAGCAGCTCAAGAGTCTCAAGTGCAGAGAGCCTTATAAGTTAAGTCTTCCATGTGTGTTCTGCCAGTTTCCAATGGGGAAAATGTCATCTACTTTTGCAAGGATGATGACTCATGCAGAACCAATGAACAGAGATAGAAACATGTAATGGCCTTTTAAAATCTGGCACTATAATGATTATATCATGCCTTCGGAAAATTCCCTGAGTTTTTTATTACAGAATAATATCCTGGTGATCAGGCACAGTGGGTAAGTAATCATTATGTGTAACCTCTTGAGGCTACAGTTTTCTGAAGCTAAGATTAGTCTTAGGCAGTAAAATGAGTTTTCTTTTTCTTGGATTTTTTTTTTATTATTATTTGTACAATTGCTCTACAATGTTATATTACAGAACACTAAAAAGCATAAAGAAAGCATTTAGAAATGGGTATAAACTCAACCAGAGCTATTAACTCTTATCTATCTATTAAGTTTGGATTGAGATAAAAAGAAAAACCCAGAAGACATCATTTTCTGGTGAATTCTCTCCAAACATGGCCAGAAAAGATGAGCATGCCTAGTTCTAACCACTTGCCTCATGAGGAGAAGTGAACAACAACACAAACTATGTCAACAAATCATATAAAGAAAGGGAGATATTTAAACCAGGCTTTAAATGTCAGAGTATGACAAGGCAAGGCAGTTAGGAATATGACAGCAGACTCTAGGCTGATGATCCTTATTAGGTTTGTAGCTGTCATTTGAATATTTCCATGTTTTTAATACGTGTTTTAACCATAGTAATTTATGACAAGGGGAGAATGGGCGAAAGAAACTATGATAACATTTTTTATTTCATCTCTGTCTCTTTAGATTAGAAATTAGGTCTCAGATTGCACAGTCCAGGTGCTAGTGTCTCCTGAAGGCAGATAAAGAGACAGCAGCAAAAGGATACTCACTTGAGTCTCCTGTAGATTGCTCTGATTCAGGTTGAAGTGTAAATGACATTTATAAGCACATTTTTTAATCTGCTTATCTCCACAAAAGATTTTAGAAAAGTGCTCTCATCTGCCCTTCCCTAGTGCATATTCACATCATTCTTATTCTTTTGATATTGCTTGAACTTTCTATATGCGTGGCATTTAACTCTACTTCCATATAGTAGTATTTTTATGGTTTTATATCATAGGCTTACCTTTTTTAAAAAAAATATGATTTTGGTTACAAACCACTGTTCCAAAAACAGAAAATAGCCTTGGTCTAATTTAAAACATCCTTATAACAGTTGAAATGAGGTACAATTCATAGGACATTCCATTCATTACAGTTGTAAAAATGGTGGCATGGTAATGTCCTCTGATCTCCTCTAACTTCAAAAGGAGAAGAGAGAATCATGAGAATTATTATCAGGATCAACAGCCCAAGACTGATTTCTATGAGGTGGAGGTCAAACATACCTCCACCCTCCAACATTTTTTTTCTATTCTGACCCCAACCATCCCTCCCATGGCACTCTACTCCTCTTACTTCTCTGTTGGGTTTGATAATTCTTTGCAACGGCCACACAGAACTCACAGACCATACTCACAGTTATGGGGCTTATTATGGAAGTAACAGGCTACATTTCAGGTTCAGGAATGCTCAGCATACAGCTCTTCTATCAGGGCAGCCTCTTCTTAGCCATACTCTGAGGCAGGCCTCTCTCTGGCCCTCGGCCCTTCAGGCCACGCCTCTGCCCCACTTAGGAAAGTGTTACAAAGCCCTTTAGTTCCACCAATAAGTGCCCAGAGTCACCCCACTCCACCAGCAATCCTCCTGCTCAGTGGGCCAGGAAGCTCATCTCCTAGTGTCTCCTGCCAGTCTCTTGGTTCTGTCACCTCTGCTGCTGCTGTTTCTCTGCCGCTCCTTCTCGCCACCTTGCCATCTCTGATATTACAGCTCTCCCTCTCTGTTTTCTGGGTCTAGGAGGGTCTCAGTGCATGGATCCCAAATCCAAAGGACATTGTCTGCTTCCATCTTTTCTTTTTGGTGGTAGTCAGGTCCCCCTTTCTACCTCTGGGATGACTCATTTTAAGCCTAGGTGGGCTGGCAAAACTGACTAATTCCCTCATTAGGGTTTCATACATCTTATTTCATGGTCCCACCACCACAATGGTGCCATGTACCTCATTTGTATTATTAGCAAGCTGTCTAATTCCCTTGGTGGGCCACAAGCACCTTACTGGCATAGTTTCACCCAGTTATTTGGTGGGAGTTACAAGATCATGGTGAGAAAGGCCCTGTGAAAGTGATCCATTGCACCACAACAGTCTACAACATATATGCCTTTAAGGACCCAAACAGCATTGCTCCTAAATTGAAAATTAATATTTTGATGACCAACAGTTATCATCTCTTTTTTTGAGACTGAGCATTGATAGAAAAAATGCAGAAAAACATAAAATGAATCATATTCTAATTTTATGGAGATCCTCTTTCCATTCCAGCCTCAGAAACCCTGAGGCAGATGGCCAGTAATTCACAGTAGTCCTGGAGGCCCATGTGGTCACCCATCTTGGATATTGATAGGCCACTAGAGAAAGTTTGCAAGGAAGAGAAAAGTCACATTGTTTGAGCTCATTCCAGAGTTAAAGATAATTCTCCTCTACCTCATCCTGGAGATCTTTGAGTTAATATTATATCCTAGAGAAATTGGAAGCAGTTGCCTTTCCTGCTGAGGCTTCTAGATGTTTGCCTCTGTCTGAGACTATCATCCCCTCCTTGGCTTAGACTCTTCAGAGAACATGTTTTATAAGTTCCTTTGAATCAGACAATTGATAAATCTTGTTCTCTATCTCTCCCTTTGCATCTCTTCCAATGAGATGGATTATTTATTTCTTCAGATTATTTATTTCTGGCTAGATTTTCTATTATTTATATCTCCAAAATGAAGTGAAGAAAAAAATAGCAAAGGGCTCAATTGAAAAGGAATTGTTGGCTTACATTATCATGTCAGCCTAAAGGAGAACATCATTTGCCATGCCTATTCGTTCATTTATTCATGTAATATTCATTGACACCCTGCTATATTCTAAAGGATACAGTATTGCACATAACAAACAAAAGTCCTGCACTCATGAAACACAACTTCCAGTGATACAGACAGACAATAAACGAACTAAATAAACAATATGTATGGTATGTCTGATGGGGAGAAGGTTTGAAGAAAAATAAAGAAAGAAGAGGTATACAAATCAGTCAATTGTTGCTATTTTAGATAGAGTGGTCAGGGAAGGCCATCCTTACAAAGGTGACTTTTGAGTAGAAACCTGAAGGAGAAGGGGCGAGGATAGGGGTGGAGAAAAACCTTTCCAGGTGAGAAAAAAGTAAGAAGACCTGTGAAGCTGGGGTGGAATCAGTGATGAGGAAACAGTAGGAGATAAGGTAGGACCTTGAGTTCTTTGCAAGAACTTGGCTTTTACCTAAATAATGTTGGGGAGTTTCTATTGAGTCTCTATTGTTAGGGTTTTAAGCAGAAGAGTGACATGATCTGACTTACATTTTTCAAAGTTACTCTGGTTGCACTGTTGAGAATAACCTGTAGGAGGGCAAGGGCTGGGTGGTGCAGTGGTTCAGAGCTACAGCTGCTAACCATAAAGGCTGGCAGTTCTAATCCACCAATCTCTCCTTAGAAACCCTATGGGGCAGTTCTACTCTGTCCTATAGGTTGCTATAAATCAGAATCGACTCGACAACAGTGGGGGAGCACTAATTTAAGTGAGAAACACTGATGATGATTGGGAAAGAGTGGGTAAAATAAAGCTATGTAATGAATGAGAAATTGTTAAATATGGTATATATCTTGAAGGTAAGGCCAACAGGATTTTCTGAGAGATTGAATGTCAAAAGTAAGAGAAAGAGGGTATTCAAGGAGGACACCAAGGATTTTGCTCTGAACTCTTGGAAAGATGAGTTTGCCATAAACTAAGATGTGGAAAACTGGGAGAGAAGGTATGCATGTATATTTTTAGGGGCACAGAACTAAATAAGGCATTCAGTTTTGAAGATGATAAATTTTAGATGTTTATTAGAAATCCAAGTGGAGATATTGAGTAGGCAGTTGGATATACACGAACATATTTCAGGGGAGAGGCCTGGGCTAAAGATGTAAAACTGTGCTTCATCAGCATATAAAGCCACGAGTCTAGTTGAGATCACAAATAATGAATGTTAATAGATAATAAGTTCAAGAATTGAATGCTAGGACAGTTCATTATTAAGGGGGTAGTGATATGAGTGGGTACCAGCAAAGAGTTTGAAAAGGCGTAGTCAGTGAGATAGGAGGAATCCAAGTGAAGAAATTGTTTCACGTGGGAGGAGTGATCAACTGTGTTAAGAGAGAACTGACCTTTGGTAATTGAGAATGGAAACACCAGTTCTGTAAGTCCATGACAGGCAAAAGCTTTAATCTCCAGCTCATAAAACTTTAACTCAAAAGCAAAAGCTTTTAAAATTTCCTTTCTCTCTTGTAGAATATCCTGCTTATTTTTAACGCTTAGCAAGTAAGTTATTTTACTTAGATTGTATTTAAATTCTGTTGAGAGTCCATGTTTTAAAATGATGTCCCTAAATGATATGCTCAAATACCTACCCCCAGGCTTTTAAAATCCTTACATAATGAGGAAATTATTCAACAAAAGGAAATCATCTCAGTGACTGTGTTATTAAGAATGTAGCTTAGATAACAAGGCTTATTAAGAAAATGTGCTGCATCCTACTTTGGTGAGTGGCGTCTGGGGTCTTAAAAGTTTGCAAGCAGCCATCTAAGATGCCATCAATTGGTCCCAACCACCTGGAGTAAAGAAGAACGAAGAACACCAAAGACACAAGGAAAGCAGTAGCCCAAGAGACAGAAAGGGCCACATAAACCAGAGACTTCATCAGCCTGAGACCAGAAGAACTAGATGGGGCCCGGCTACCACCAATGGCCGCCCTGACGGGGAACACAACAGAGAGTCCTAGATGGAGCAGGAGAAAGGTGGGGTGCAGAACTCAAATTCTAGTAAGAAGACCAGACTTAATGGTCTGACTGAGACTGGAGGAACCCCGGAAAGCATGGCCCCTGGATTCTCTATCAGCCCAGAACTAAAACAATTTCCAAGGCCAACTCTTCAGACAGGGATTGGACTGGACTGTGGGACATAAAGTGATACTCATGAGGAGTGTGCCTCTTAGCTCAAGTAGATACAAGAGACTAAACTGGCAGCCTCTGTCCGGAGGTTAAGATGGGAAGGCAGAGAGGGTTAGGAGCTGGTTGAATGGACATGGGAAATCAGGGGTGGAAAGGAAGAGTGTGCTGTCACAGTATGGGGAGAGCAATTAGGGTCACATAACAAGGTATGTATAAATTTTTGTATGGGAAAAAATGAAAAAAAAAAGAATGTAAGTTAGTGATTTTCCAGAAAGATGGATTACCTGGCCCAGATGGATAATTTTCTCAGCCTGGTACCATCTAAGCTGATAAAAATCAGTTCCAGTCACTGTATATGAACATCTGCTATTTCCTTTCTAGATACCAGTTCCTTGCCTGGGGCTTCAACGAAACTGTAGATTCATTAGACATAGAGCACCTTAAAAGGTCAAGATCTAAAAAAATTGATGAATCAGATTTCCATACAGCGGTGTATTTCAGCAGCATCCAGAGGCACATAAGGGCAGACACCACTGTTTTCTAGACGTAACAATAAAATAATTTGGAATATAAGAACTGTGATTTATTAAGTTCAAGAATATTCTTTGACTTTCATGCTAGAAGTCCTACTTAGACATGTTTGTCTAAATAGGAGTGGCTAATAAGCCACATATGTGCCCCAATCTAATCATCCTAGGAATACTCAGGCAGCTAAAAAGACCAGAAATAGCTATACACCTAAAGACAGTTAAGAAATATTAGGGAAAAGCAACTAGCCCTAGACCACTGTCCTAGAAAGGAGCTAAAATGTATAAAGTGTCTTTCTTTGGCAGAGCACAAAAATAATTAAAATTCAGGTATTTTCTACATTAGGAATAGAGTTGCTAAGAATAACAAAAGATTAGGAAAAGTTGAGAGATTTGTCCAGCATCACAGAGTGGTCATAGACATTGCCAGAACCTGGAACCTAGCTCTTCCAAACTCCAAGTTGGGCAATTCTAACAACGGCTACCCTACAATGAGGAAAAATACATATACACAGAGGAACTACTTTTTCAGATGCTAAAAGAGATTTGGCTAAAGAATTGGATGCAATTTGGTCTTCTTAAATAATATACCTGCAGTACCAGCCGTCCTTAGAAATTTTACACACAATGATTGCACACTTACAGTAAATTCAATTTGTACTACACAGTATATGCTAATATGGAAATGCTTGGGTAAATAATGTATTCATTTAGCTGTTTTATGAGGCACTTTTCTATACCTGTTGCCATTTCTTCAGCTCCATCCTGGTTACAAATTACCAAAAGACTGTCCTTGACACTAGATATATCTTAGCTTTAACGGCAACGTTTCAGCCTGCAGAATGTTCTGGATATGCTGTTTTTCTTGCCATTTGCAAACTGCATATATTTGTAACAGCTGGGCATACATCACAGCATCTGGAGAAGGAATTACCCTTTAGGTATGCAGTGACTAACTAAGATGCCAAGGAAATAAGGGTAAGAATTAACATTTTCATGCTTTTATATACATGACAATAATGCTTAGCAAAATAACTCAAATGTGTCCAAAGCTCTCTATGCTTGAGACTTTTCAAAACCAACCTTAAACGTATCTGGATCAACAGGAATTAGTTTAAATTGTGTTTGTCTCAGGCAAAGACTGCTGTAAATCAATCTCCTTCTAAATGTACAGAAGCAGTTTAAAATTACATCACATGCCATGGCCAACAAGTGTTGGATGCCAAATACAAACAGAGTAGATCTAATTTTCACTAGATTGGAATATGTAATACAGAAATGGACTTTTAAAATGTCATGAAAAATAATTGCATTGCCTCTAATGCCAATATGCTCCTTAGACATCAAATGCACTGGTCTAATAGACTAGGAATACACGTCACGGTACAGACTGGATTCATCAGCATTTTTTGAAAATTCTATGTATTATGTAAAAATAGTTATTGTTTAAAGGGATGATTGGCTATACTCTTTTAAAATTGTTGTTGTTGTTGTTAGGTGCTGTCAAGTTAATTCTGACTCATAGTGCCCCCATGTGACAGAGTAAAACTGCCCCATTGGGTTTCCTAGGCTATAATCCTGGTGGCATAGTGATTAAGTGCTATGGCTGCTAACGATAAGGTTGGCAGTTTGAATCCACCAGCTGCCCCTTGGAAACTCTATGGGGCAGTTCTACTCGGTCCTATAGGGTCGCTATGAGTCGGAATTGACTCAGCAGCAATGGGTTTGTTTCTTTTGGTTTTTTTGGAATCTTTAAAGAAACAAATAGGTCTTTCTCCTGTGGAACCGCTGGGTAGCTTCGAACTGCTAACCTTTTGGTTAGCAGCCTAGAGCTTAACTGTTGCGCCACCTGGGCTTCTTTCTTTTAAAATTAGAATTCCCTACTTCCTGTGTAAGTGACACCAAAGGTGTGGCACGTATGTAGGCTCTTGTCCTAAAGGGACTTAAAAGAGTTGAGGCTTGTTGAAAGTTAATTACTGCTTTTAAACCTAAAGAACAAGTGACTCTCCTAAGGTACACATGTGGAGCAACCAGTATAAATATCCTGCTGGAAAAGAACAAGGCAATTTCCCCATTTTCTGACTGCACAAAACCCTCTATTTATATTAATTACATTCATTACACTGCACCTTCATTCCGGAGGAGGGTTAAGAATTAGAAGAAATGGTAAGGAGATTGAATGTACTCAACATCATTTTCAATGCGTATAACTGTCATAACACGCTCAAGATCTGTACTAGGATGTAACTCTGAATTCACTAAGAAATATTCACCTGTACATTTTATATGAATTACAAATACCTGGTATATTCTAAGTCTGTGAATACACTAAAAAAAAAATTCACCTTCAGTAAGTTATTCTAAAACAAAGTAAAAGAGACTCAATGAAAAAGCTGAGAGATCACACTTAAAAACCGAGGTTTTTATAAAATGAAAATAAAACATAAATAATAAACATCTAAGCTTATCAGGTTAAAGAGTATTCAGAAAGGAACACTGTGGCCTACTTATATTTAGGAAACATTAAGATAAAATCAGAACTTTCCAGGAAACACCCCTGAAATGTGTTTGTATTGACTTCTGCTAACCCACTATTATCTTGTGGAGCCTTGGTTATTCACACAAGAAAAGTTAAATTAAAGACTGATCCGTAGCTTTAAGCCTGGGGCAAGAGAAAGTTTAGCACATCACACAGAAGAAAACCTATTTGATTTTCAAGGAAGACTGCCAATTCCTCTATCCCAGCTCTGGTAGTTGCTCTGGGGAGCGAAGCTAGGGTTAACTGAATAGGGAATTTGTTTGTCTCCCTTATTCCAGCAAAGGGAAGAGCTTTCTGCAGGGATGCTGGCTGTTTGCTAAGCAGAGAAACCACCAGGAAATGTCTGCCTGCAGGGGTCCCAGGTGTGCTCACCTGCTGGGGGCAGGATGGGGGGACAGAGATGGAGCAGGTTCTGTGGAAGTCTGAAAGTCGACAACTAATATTTGCTCTTGGGAGACGCTTTGATTTCCCCTAGGAAAGAAGGATAAAAGTGGGGCTAAGGGGCTGGAGCAGGTGGCTCCCTGGAATATCTTATATTTGTTTCTCCTGACTCTTTTGTTATTTTCCTTCTTCATTCATTGAAGTTTCTTCCTCCTTATCTGGTTTAATTTAGGGCCTGTGTTTGTTTATTTGTGTTGTTCTCCTTGATTTCCTGGAAGCCTGACAAATCCTCTAAAGAATGTGAGCGCCTGCTTTGAATTAAGTCCACTGAGTCAAATTACTGATTGCAAAGGCAGTAGTTAGGAACAAGCGGATTTTGATTTAAGTTAGAAAGAGGCACTCATGTTTCCAAAGAAATGCAAGGAGCAAAGTGAAGGTGGCCGTGTTTCCCAGTTGCTTTGTAAGAAGGCAGTAATAAATTGCTTGTTTGTTTAACAGCTTTCGAAAGTAGCAGATACATTGATTTTGGTGACTAAATGTGGTTATGAGAGATTGAACAATTGGAATCATTTCCATAATCTGCCATTGCTGTTGCTGGAATTAGAGAGAAAAGTAAGTGATAAATAAAGGGGAAAGATGTCCGGCAGGAAGCATTATTCAATCATAAGCTATCCCAAATGGTTAAAAATGTAGCTTATATTACACTCTTGTGAATTTACAGCAACATGGTAGAAACTAGACCACTCAATTTCACAGTTCCAGGGGAAAATGAGGCTCTTTCTGGTACTTTTACTTTCCCAGCAATGTGTTTGTGATCCATTCCAGATGGACAAGCCTTGGAAAGTGACAGTATCCATCTATTTGTGAGAATGAGCACAGAGCAAGTGAGAGTTTTCACATCCCGCTCTCCCTAAAACATAAACATTGCAAATCACAAATGAATCCATTTAATCCAATTTAGGAGGGCTCCTCAGGACAAAAGGCTTTATCAGTTATCATCAAAGCATCCAGCTGAATTCTTCTTCCCTGGAGTCTCTATGGGGAAAGGGTGCAAGGGGTTAATGAAGTAAAAATAAAGCCAAAGACAGTCTTTGGATGGAGATATACAGGAGATATTTTAATGTGTGGGTGTCACAAGGCTGAAATACATCAACAATATGTTGTGTGTTCAATTAGAATATAAAAAAGATCTTGACAAATTAGAAATCTAATGGAAAGACATTTAATGGAAATAAATGTTAGGACTTGAACTTGATTTCAGAAACACCTAAGTATGGGATAAAGGAGATACTGTTTAGCAGGATCCAATGTAAGAAAATGTTTGTAATTTGCTAATAAACTTCAAGAAAAGCCAACAGCGTGATGGATCACAAGAAAAGCTAACGTGATGTGGCTGTAGACTGGCTGTATAGGAACACATTAATTGAATAAAAGTCAAAAACCAAATCCGTTGCCGTCGTGTCGATTCTGACTCATAGTAACTCTATAGGACAGAGTAGAACTGCCCTGTAGAGCTTCCAAGCAAAGGCTGAGTGGATTTGAACTGCTGACTTTTTGGTTAGCAGCCGAACACTTAACCACTGCACCAGCAAGGCTCCAATGGAGTCAAGGGAGGTAACAATTCTAATCTCTGCTGGTTGAACTGCACCCCAATTATGGCATCCCCCCACCCTCCTGTCATGTCAGAGCAGTCCCTCCTACCCAAGGCCAATTTCTCTTCAGGTTGTGTGGATCCCACCTCTTCTTGCCTTCGAAACAACCTCATCCTAGCAGTAATCCCCTCCTTCTTCTACATCTGTAACATCTGCCTCTTTTCTGGCTCCTTTCCATCAGCATTTTATCACACTCAGGTTTTTCTCATCATAAAAATTCCTCCATATACCCTACATTCTCCCTGTGGCTGCCACCCTCTCCTTCCCTTTGTTGCTAAATTTCTTCGAGGTTGCTGTCTTCTCTTCCTTACCTCTCAGTCATCTCCACCCCACCAAAATTTGAATTCTGCCCTCACTGCTCCCTCGGAATGAGGCTTTAGTAAAATTGCCAGTGACTAAAGGTCAGTCCTTATCCTCCTTGGCTGCAGAGCAGGGTTACTGTTGACCAGTCTTTCTTGATCCCCCCCACCCCCCACCCCTACACCCACACTTTGGGCTTCTAGACACAGCCCTATCCTGGTTCTTCTCCTTCCTTGAGAGCTGCCTAGTCTCAGTTTTGTTTTTGTTGTTGCTTGTTTGTTATTTTTTTGTTTTGTTTTGTTTTAGTTAAATGTTTGGAGGTTTCTTTTCCTCTGCCCATCCTATAAGAGTTGGTCTTCTTGAGGGTACCCATTCCCCTTCCACAGCACAGTTCTACCAGGGACAGATGGAAGGAGTTTCCTGCATAGAAAGTCAAAGCTCAAGTCCCTGCTCTATCTAGAGGCCTCCCTGCATTGCCTCACAGGGAAGAGTCAATGACAAGAAGCCATGATGAACAGAACTCCCTCATATGGGAACCATAATGGAACAATCAGCTGTCTTCATACAGCAGTGGTTTCAAAGAGTTAACGCATAATGCAGTCTGCATTGAAAACCTGTAAGAAAATTCTGCCATAAGGAAACATTTTTTAGCTTAAATATGTGGAAGAATAAAGACCCCCATATCCTACAAAAGCTAACCCCAGGTGCTACAGAGAGGGGCCCTGGAGAGAATCAAGGCTACACTATGGAGGGTGGAGTAACAAGCTTCTACAGAAATGCAAACAAGATGAACAGGGATGAAAGAATTAAACCCACTGGGTCACCCAAAGCAGTGGGACTTCAGAGAGCACTCCACCCTCCTTCCTTTGATAGTAATGGCCACCATTTGTTATTTAGCATTTAGGATGTGCCAGGAAATCGTTAAGGGACCCTAGACTCCTACTTTCCCTGAATATCTCTCCTCTTCTTCTTCCTTAGAAATAGAATGGCTAAATCTTAGCTAGGTTTAAGACCTTTTTCCAGTCTCCCTTAAGGTTAGGTATGGCCACGTGATTAAGTTCTAGGATCAGTGGGTGCAGGAATTGTTGTTATTTACACACCTTAGTGGTTGGAGTGTTACATTAAAAAAACACGCCTTCTCAGTATCTTCCTCCTGATTAAGACGTTTTCAGACATACAGAAAAATTGGAAGAATTATATAGCAAGCACTTGTATGCCCACCACCTGTAATTATACTTGTTGACATTTTGTTGTATTTGTTTCACGATCTATGTATCATTTATCCATCCATCTATCCATCTATCTTATTATCTTTAATTTATCTCAAAGTAAGTTAGAGACATGAGTACACTTCCCTTCCAAAATTATTTTGTTTTATAGGTCTCCATCAACCCCATGAAGTAGCTATGTTAATTTCTGTTTCACAAACAAATAAGCAGAGGGACAGAAGTTCAAGTAACTTGCTTGTTTCACACTGTTAGTAATCGGTAGAAACTGAGTTTGAACTTATGTCATTCTCCAAAATTCATGTTTTTAACCTATGGAGCCCCTTAGAGTTTGAGTTTTGAGGGTCTAAAGTGCCTTTAATTTAATCAGGACTTGGTATTTTAGCAATACCAGAAAAGGAGCATTCTGACTGCTTAGTTCAGCAACCTAAGGTAGGGAGGAGAGAAGAACTCTGTCCTATTTGGGAATAACAGCTCTGCATTCTATGATGCTGCCTTTGGTTTTATTTCTCCATACTCTGATGGAAGTGTGAACAAGGCCCTACAGGGTGAGCAACCTCACCAGAGAAACGAAACTACATTTTGCATTCCTACTACAAATATTTCTCTGTGGGAATAAACAATTCCATTAAATAGGTATCCTTTCCCTTTGATCAAATCAAAAGAAGCCAGAATTTTAAAACAGGCAGCTTTTCTTTTTTTTCCTGAAAATAAATGCTGCTTCTTGCCTCACTTACTGCTTATAAATAAGACCTATTTATTGTAGGTCTGCAGACTGTTATACACTTTGAGTTTTGCCCAATCTCTCTCTGATGGACAAAATTTCTGAAACTACTCCTTTGCTTTTCATCAAGAGTGATGTCTCTTAGCCACCTTAATGTCACAGCTTGGAAACTCCCAAAGCAATCGGTTTAGTAATTTATTTTGTGCTCCGTGCTGTGGACATAAAACTTTTCCAAGCAAAGCTCAAGTTTCCATCGAAAGATCTGAAAAGAACATTGTCAATCTGTTGGCACAGACCATTTCAATCAGCCCAGCTGCCAGTGGTTACCCTTGGCGCTGTGCAGCCTCCAACAGTTGGGCACAGGCGTGCCTCTGGACCCCGAGGCTGGCTGAGCACAGAGATTACCACATTATCATCTCCCAACTGAAACCAGAGTTCCATTTAACAAGCTGACAGCAGCAACAGGACCACGAAATAACAAGCAGATACACGGTGTGGTATTTGTCGAAGATAAAGTGCTGAGCTTGAGCTTAATGCTTCTCGAAGGTTTTGGAAGACATTCAAAACATCTTCCCCAAATAGTTTCTGTTCCTTGAACTCTTTCCCACATTTCTTCTATTTGGGGTTGCCATTTTGAAACATTAAGCTTCACTGGGTGGCAATCTTTTGAAGACTCTAGAAAAGCCGTTAGAGACTGCGATGATTTCACTGACTTGCCTCTTGTTTCCATATGTTCACTTTATTGAAAGTTATAAGGCCAGGGCCAAATTCAGTCTACTCTATTGTTATACTTTCCTAAAGCTAAATTTACAAATTGCACACAAACACGCACACATGTTTACAATAAGATTTTCTGCAACAACAAATAGCCTTATTTCTTTATGGTTATAAAGTAAACATAAAAGATAAAAAAATAAAAAATAAAAAAAAACCCACAGTGTTTTAATCCAATCACATATGCCTTATTCCTGTACTACATAAAATTATCAGTTATATATATTGCCAGTTTAGATTTGGTCTTCAGAGAGTATAACATGCTTACATTTCTCTATC
Organism: Trichechus manatus latirostris; assembly: GCF_000243295.1. Classification (NCBI taxonomy): domain Eukaryota; kingdom Metazoa; phylum Chordata; class Mammalia; order Sirenia; family Trichechidae; genus Trichechus; species Trichechus manatus. The sequence goes on from NW_004443978.1 coordinate 14,570,539, forward strand.
ACATGTAGACATAAATTTGGAAAGAAAAAAAAATGTATTCTCTCTCCTGTTTTCTTCAGAATACGCAAAAGCAGCCAACACAACATGAAATATGGCATGCATTAGGAGAATTAAGTTTTGGAGGAGTATGACAGCATGGATGGGTCTGACAGCTTATGCCAACAAAAGCTAAAACGAAACTATATTTTTTAACAAACCAAATATATACATTCAGAGAAAGCTAATGTCCTTTTTATTTTTATAGCTAAATTCTTATAAAAATGAAATGTCTATAGCTGTTAAATTTCTAGGCAGTCTGAAACACTTCAAATACTGAAATGTGTGGATGGGTCTCTAATTGCTTTTTTATGGTTTGTTAGGAGAATAGCATTGTAGGAGAAGGTTTTGTCAATGCAAAGTCTTCCTTCATTTGGATAGTACCTTATTTCCATTATCCCCAAAACTCTTATAGGTCTTATCCAACTTGCTCATAGCAAGGTGTTTCTTTAGCCACCATGGTCTGGGGTTCTATTCTAAGTGTTGAATTTTGCAAACATTGGTCTAAATAAGCTTAAATACATCTTACCAGCACACACTAAACATTCTGAGGGAGACTCTCTTTGACACACTCTGTGAGCAGTCCTACTGCTTAACAGAACAATCTTGAATAATATATCCCTTCATGATGTTCTCCTCAAGTCTGTCAGAAATGAAACACTCCAACTGAGATCAGTTATAACAGTAAATACCCGGCATGTCGGCAATGAGTAATGGAACTGAAAATACAATAGCTCTCCATGTTTCGGCCACAAGAAGTGAGTACTTTGGAACTGAGGCAAAGATAACCAGATGAGCTAGTCTTGAGGAGTTTCCTTTCAGAAACATTTCTTATATGAGGAAGGCTGTAAACTGTTTAGAGTATGATGTATTTGCAGCCAAACAAAAGGAAATGATTTTAACGCCACTTACAGCCGCCTGGAACTAGAACGCAAAGAGGCAAGGGACCAAACTGTACTTAAGTCTTGGCTGCTGTTTGATTCTTCCCCAAGAAGGTCCATGAAACAGACTCTGAAGTATCTTGTCAGAGTGAATATGATAAGGTTACAGTATTGATATTCCTAATAGACTAGAGAGGAGCCCCGGTGGCACAGTGGTTAAGCAGCTCGGCTGATAACTGGAAGGTTGGCAGTTCCAACTCACCAACTGCTCCGTGGGAGAAAGATGTGGCAGTCTGCTTCCATAATGATTACAACCTCGGACCCATATGGGGCAGCTCTACACTGTCCTATAGGGTCGCTATGAGTCAGAATCGACTCGATGGCAATGGGTTTGGTTTTAATAGATATGAAGAAACCCACTATGAATTTAAGAGTCTGATATAGGATGAGAATGGGGCAGATGGAAAAATCATATTAAGGGATAATCTGTCATATGTAATTTTTGATATGTTAATTAATAGGGCATATTGGAAAGTTCTTAGATATAAATTATACTCCACATATAAATAGCATTTCTTTAGGCATTATAATAACCATAGTAACTAAAAGCCTGTTGGATCAAGGACTAGGACAAACATATGGCAGGAGAAGAAGAGCAAGAGGACAAAAACAAAATTATTTTACAGCTTTTCCATCTAATTTCCTATCTCTAGTCTCTTGGTTTAAACATGGATCATTGTATCATACGTACATAAGTATGTACTTATGTACTTATATGCATATACACACATGCATATGTTAACACAAACTAATACACTACCTTTGCTCTCACAGCTATCACAACCTTCACTTCCACCTCTGTGTCCCAACTGAACATAGCTGGCTATGTAAGAGAGGGGTAATTTGGGATTCCACACTGTTCAGTACCTCTATACACTTTATGTGCATGAGCCAGCTACAGGGCCCAGGCCCTCCAAGAAGCTGAAGCGTTCCTAGAGCCAGTCTCTTAACCTGAGGGCATGATGGACCCCCACCTGATCCAGACAGGTCTCTTCCATAGACATCGGAGTGTAGGAGTGACAGGAGGGCAAATCTGAGTTTATAAATTTGTAAATCACTCAATTCAATTCAATCAGTATTTCTTTGTCTCATCTGGCATTATTTCTTCCTTCACATGGCATTAGCTCTTGAAGACACCATGGTCTTTGAAGAGACTATGGTCTTTCATGCCTTTTGGCCTTCATATATGTTCATTCTTCCACCAGAAATCTGACCCCCTCCTTCTCTGCACTTTCAACAGTTCTAACTTAGCTCCAACGGCATATCCTTTAAAGTCCTCCTTCTGAAATCAAGGAGACCAACCCCTATTGGTCTCCCCTAGCACTGGCGTGTCTTGGAGGGAAATGCTAGAAAATTGTCTTGGAGACTGGCTAGTATGTCCCAACAGGAAACTTGGCAAAGTTTCCTTAGTAATAGTTTTGGGAGGCCATTTTGTATTGTGCACTGATCAGAATTGTTTGGGTATTTGGATATAATGAATTTAATAATCTTTAAGAGCATTTATCATATGATATATAATAATCACTGAGTGTTGAGTTTACTGGGTTTAAAGTATTGTTTTAAAAGCACAGATTTTAAAATTATGGATTAAATTGGTTACTCAGGTGATAGAAGAGATGGTAGCCTAACAGGAATTAAAGAGTAAAAGCCAGAGATAAAAACAGCAGAAAGCTGCTTCCCATTCTCCTACCTCCAAAGCCCCCTATTCCTGCCACAATCCTCCCCCACAACACACACACACATACGCACCTGCCTTAAGGGTGGAGGGCCAAGCAGAGGGAGTGTAATTATTAGATCTCCAGAGCCAAGTTTGGAGTATGTAGTAAAAGACGAGACAAATTATCCTCTAATTCATTTTCCTGCAGCACATTGTGGGTTAGTGACATCACCTAAGACTCCCAGCAACAAATACAGACATTTTGTTTTGCTGTTAGTTGCCGTCAGTCGATTCCTATTCATGTCCCACATGTGTGCAGGGTAGAACTGCTCCATAGGGTTTTCAAGGCTGTGACCTTTCAGAACAAATCACCAGGCCTATCTTCTGAGACACCTCTTGGTGAGTTCAAACTGCCAACCTAGTAGTCAAGCACTTAACCATTTTTGCCACCCAGGGACCCCTACAGGTAATTTACTACCTCCCATTTCATGGTAAGTAAAAAAATTAAGGTTTTGGTTATGATTATGATCTCTTGGGTGAGAATGCCTAGATTTGAATCCCAGATCTGCCATTTACTTGATATGTAACTTGATAAAAATTTCTACAGTGCCCTGTGCCTCGGTTTCCCCATCTGTAAAATAGGCTAATAGTATTGCATGCAAAATGTTATTGTGAAATTTGAGTTATGTAATGCACTTAGAATAGCAACTGGCACATAATAAGGTATTATTAGATGTTCAAGATTTCTGACACCTTTTGAACAGACCTACAAATATCCTAGATCAGCAATAGAAAGAGGAATTCAAAGATCAGAGCTCTTGCTCTAGCTATGAATGCTGTACCCAAAAGTAAAAATAATCAACTGGCAAAGAATAATCTTGCTGTGAGTAGGTAATATTAAGGTGTTAATATCTGGGAATATTCTTAAACTTTAAAATCATATTGGAGAACTGGTTAACCTGTGGATCCCTAAGACCTGTCCATATCAATTCAGATTCAGCAGATATACGGTAAGGTTCAGGGCCAAATTCCCCTGAATGCTGTGTTGCAAATGGTTTGAAGACCTCACTTTGTGATGCACACTCATTGTGATTGAAACGAGGCATGAAATGGTCTCCTTCAATGAGTTTTGACCTATGTTTAAATAAATAAATAAATGGAGTCAAGGAGCAGCATAAGAATCAGAGCACATCACACATAGTATTTTTTTCATGAAACTTATTTTAAATTAGTTATGCATACAGGCACTGGGTTGGACAGAAAGTGGATTTCTTATTTACAAGTGGTAGACAAGAAGTTGGAATAACTTTGCTCTAGGGAACTCACAGCTTCACATCAAGTGACATGCAATCAAAAAGCCTTCTAAACTTTGGAGTCACTTAACAAGCTTAGGACAAAAAATAGAGTAAGGAGGAGAGAAGGAAGGAAGGGCTAGTAGGATATCAACTGGTGTAAAGAACCAAGTTACCAAGATACAAAGAAAGAGCAGTCAGTGGGCTGTAACCAATCCCTGAGCCATAATTAGAGTGACATGCATGTGAAATGCTTAATGAATGGAGCAGGACCACTGAGTGCTGACAAATGGTGAGGAAGCCTTAGAGAGGCTTTACATTCTAACCAGCTATTATTATCAGCCCCTTCTCAGTCTCTAAACAAATATCCTTTCTGCTGGCATTCTTCATGCTTCCTCAAAGCTTGATGACGATTTCTTTTTTCTTTCTTTATTTTGGAAAGCTGGGGCAAAATTATTTCAGTATGTTCTTTAGATTAGTTTCCTTGCAGCATTTTCCTCACACGTTAATTACAGCTCCCTCGAGGGGCTGCAATACCATATGGCACACCGTAATTCTGTCCGCCAATGTTCCTTCTCCACTTCCAGTCACCAATTCTCCCTACAGCCCTGCCTCTATATGCATATGTAAGCAGGAAGTGCATAACTGAGACTCTTTCAACCATAAGAGGGGCAAATGTGATCATCAGTTCTTGAGCACCCCAAATTTAAAATGAATAGTTTGTAGCTCATAAAATGAAGCAGTTAGATTAAATGACCTCTAAGTCCCCCTTCCAACTCAAACATTCTCCAATGAGAGTTTCATTTAACATCTGGAAGTATAGGAAATAGATCAGTGGGACTGTGATGAGGCTAAGTGATTCTCATTAGCATAATCTGGCTAGAATTCCAGAGGTTCTCAAGAAAATAATCCATGCCCAGGAATTTACATTTGAGCTATCACTATACTAAGCACTGGAATAAGGCAGTTTGTTTAAGAAAATGTAAATACTTTTTCATTCCCAGAGAAAGCTAACATTCTAAAGTAGCCATAATACAATTTCATGTTTCACCCCATAGCTACAGGTCATTGGGGAAGAAAAAAACTCTAGTTAAACACTAAATATGGTCCTAAAACAAAGGTTTGCAAATTCCTATCTTTTAAGGTAGGTAAAAGCAATGTCAGGTTTGAAAATCAGAGTAGGCCATTCACTGACTAGTTAGAACTGAAAAGGTTCTTAGGAAACTCACAGAAAGAGGCAGATGAAGGTGTTGCCAGGACACAGTACTTAAACAGCTCTTAGCCAGGGAACTGGGCAGTGGCTAAGAGCTACAGCTGCTAACCAGTTCAATTCCATCAGCCGCTCCTTGGAAACCCTGTGGGGCAGTTCTATTCTGTATTATAGGGTGGCTATGAGTCAGAATTGACTTGACGGCAACAGGTGGGGTTTGGTTTGCACAGGAACTATGGTAGGAGGTTTATCTCATTCCTCTGCTTGTCTCTTAGGTGTTTCTATTCCCATTTTACAGATGGAGACACTTAATCGTAGAAAGGTAAGTAACAAATGTGAACCCGTGTCAGGGTCAGGCTTCTAATCCAGGTAAAAATTTCTCCAACTCAGGTAGCTTGCATAGAAGATAGGCCTATTAGTTTCATGAATGTCAAGTACATGACCTAACATCCATTAACTGGTTTCTAAAAATTTGCCATCTTCTCCATTATTTCACTTAATCAGAATCAAAGCCCTGGGCAGGCTCTCACTGAGAGATATTCTCTTTCCTAAGTGGCTTGAGCCAGGGCTTCTAACCAGTTAGTCCAGTTAGAAACCTTGCTGAAAATTAGCATTTCTAACAGGTTCCCTGCTGAGAATTTGCATTTCTAACAAGTTCCCAGGAAGTAATACATAAGAATCACCTGGGGATCTTGTTCAACTGTAGATTCTGATTCAGTATATCTGGGGTGGAAATGCAAATTCTCAGCAGGGGTTCAAACCAGAAGGAACCAGTTGGAAGCCCTGGCTGGAGCATTCACAAGCCTGGTTCAAATGGGGAGCAGCAGTTAACAAGAGAGTTAAGGCTTAAAGAGAGTTAAGTCCCACTAAGCTTCCAGCCTGACACCTCCAGCTCTTCTTAATTTATGCTCTTTTGGTGATGAGATCTCAACCTCTCATAGTATCAGAATGTAACATCTAGAACATTTTTTTTATTTAATATCTTCAATTCTGACTTCTCTTTTGACCTGCTGACCTATACCTCTAGTGGTTTAACCTACGTGCACTTCAAATTCATCATGCCCACTGAATTCCTCATCCTACTTCATAAAGCTGAAGTTATTTCTGTAATAACTATTTCAGTAAATGACACCACCATTCATCCACTTAATTCTGGTAGTGTTGTCTTCTCCACAGGTAGACTGGCTCATACAAAGCAGAAGCCAAACTAAAAATAAATATTTTAGTATTTCCAGCCACCTTACTGCAGACCCTCATCTGAAATATTGCAATACATCCCTATTTTCCCTAACAGAAGTCTCATCCCTTCCAATCCACTCTCCATATTTCTGCAAGGGTTCACTCTTTGAAGATATATTTTTGATCATCTCACTTCTCTGCTCAATATCTTTCAATAGTTTCCGATAACCTTTATCAATTGTTAGTACTTTGAATTCAAAGTTCATGGATGTTCTTGTATGCAAAAATGACTATGTATGTGTATATTTTTCTAGGGAGGAGGCCTAGAACTTTCTTTCAGTAGATTCCTAAAGGGGACAGTGTTCCAAAATAATGAATAAAATAAAATAGAATAAAAACAAAATCAGAAAAACAACAAACTGCTGGGAATCAACAGATGAGGCCCAAACTCCTTTGCTGGACACACAAGACCCTTCACAATCTAGCCCTTGCCTACTTCTCCCATTTCTTTTCTTAATACGCTTCACTTCACACCCATTTTCAAGCCATACTTAATTTTGCATCATCTCCTAGTGTCTCTATTTGTCTTTGCACTTTCTATGCCTTATACATGGGTTTTTATTTCTCCATTTTTGAATGAGCAAACTTTAATTAATCTTTCAAGACCTAGTTTGTGAATCATCTTCTCCATGGAGCCCTCTCAGAATCCCTAGAACTGAGCTCTTAACCACTGTACCACCAGGGCTCTAAAGAGTAGAACTGCCCCATAGGGTTTCCAAGGCTGAGCTTGGCTGCTAACCAAAAGGTCGGCAGCTCGAATCCACTAGCTACTCCTTGGAAACCCTATGGGGCAGTTCTACTCTGTCCTATAAGATCGCTGAGTCAGAATCGACTCCACAGCAACAGGTTGGGTTTGGTTTAATTTTTACAGAGGCAGACTGCCACATCTTTCTCCCACAGAGTGGCTGGTGGATTTGAACTGCTAACCTTTAGGTTAATAGCTGAGTGCTTAACCATTGTGCCACCAGGGATCCCTAAAAAGTAACAGCCTTGAAAACCCTATACAACACAGTTCTACTCTGCAACACATGGCATCACCGTGAGTTGGAACTCACTTGAAGTCAACTGGGTTTTGATTTTATAGTAGTTCAACTCCTCAACAGAAATTTCTTTAGTTATATACAACTGGCACACAGATACATATACACACAAATATATATATTTACGTATACGTTCAAAGGTAATATTGTTCGGTATCATCAAGTTGATTCCAACTCATAGCGACCCCATGCGACACAGTAAAACTGCCCCACAGGGTTTTCTAGGTTGTAATCTTTATGGAAGCAGATCCCCAGGTCTTTTTCTGGCAGAGCTACTGGGTGGGTTCAAACCATCAACCTTTTGGTAAGCATCTGAGCGCTTAATTAGTGTACTACCAGGTCTCCATGTATATATAAACATACACATACATAAGTACATTCTGAACATAATATTCTAATTAGTTACAGTCTTATGTCTCTCATAATAATTATTTTATAAATATAAAATCAGTGAATAATGCATATTATATAATCAGATACATGCTAATGTTTCCTATTTTTACATGAATCAGCCATATAAACCATAGAGATCAGAATACAAGTAAAATTATAAGAAATCTATGCCTTAGTAAAATTTCATCTGTATTTAGCAGCATTCCATTGTTGCTAGGTCTATAAAATGTACAATGAACTACATTCAAGAGCCACCTTTTTAACCCATTCAGGAGACTACTCAGGGCCCAGTATGTTTATGGGTCTTTGACAGAGGTAGGAACAGAATCACAATACTATACAAGAGTACAATGACTCCCTTTACTAGGCAGGAACTTCTTGCTGTTCACCAAAACCCTTATACCCTTCTTTCTGAGCACTCTGTTGGACTACACTGACCAACTTCCCTTGCAATTAAGTGTAGCCAACTGATTACATTCTGATCAAGAGAATGTGAAGGAAAATCATAAAATCTTCCATGCATGCTGCTGCATGCTTTTACCCTTCTGCCAGATGAATATCAATGCCCAGAGTAATCATGGAAGCCACACATGATAATGGGTAAGTCTCCATTAGCCTGGATTCTTAAATGACTGACTTCCCCAACTCCTCCTGACCGGGAACATCCACCCACATTAGATTGTGATGTGAGCAACTAACAGACTTCTATTGTGTTAAACTGCTAAAATATGGGAATTATTTGTTATAGCATCTAGTATTACCATTATATATATACGGAGCCCTGACGGCATAGTAGTTAGGAGCTCAGCTACTAACCAAATGTTCAGCAATTGAAATCCACTAGCTGCTTCTTGAAAACTCTACGGGACAGTTCCACTCTCTCCTATAGGGTCACTATGAGTCAGAACTGACTCGATGGTACCTAACAACAACAACTATATGTGTGTGTATATATATATATATATATACATATATATATATATATCCACCACGCATCTGCCAGTTTGTCGTACTGTGGTGGCTTGTGTGTTGCTGTGATACTGGAAGCTTTGCTACTGGTATTTCAAATACCAGCAGGGTCACCCTTGATGGACAGGTTTCAGCAAAGCTTCCAGACTAAGATAGACTAGGAAGAAGGCCCTGGCGGTCTACTTCTGAAAAAAATGGCCAGTGGAAACCTTATGAATAGCAGCAGAACATTGTCTGATATAGTGCCGGAAAAATGAGCACCTCAGATCGGAAGGCACGCAAACGATGCATTGTATTGGGCAAATCTGCTGCAAAAGACCTCTTTAAAGTGTTAAAAAGCAAAGATGTCACTCTAAGGACTAAGGTGTGCCTGACCCAAGCCATGGTGTTTTCAATCGCCTCATTCATGGGCAAGCTGGAGAATGCATAAGGAAGACTGAAGATGAATTGATGCCTTTGAATTATGGTGTTGGCAAAGAATATTGAATATACAGAAGAACAAACGAGTCTGCCTTGGAAGAAGTATAGCCAGAATGTTCATTAGAAGCAAGGATGGGGAGACTTCATCTCACATATTTTGGACATGTTATCAGGAGGGACCAGTCTCTGGAGAAGGACATCATGCTTGGTAAAGTAGAGGGTGAGACAAACAATATTTTATTCTTATAAAGGCATCACTTTTCCCCAGTGATTCTTGCTTATTTGTTTCTCTGATGATGTTTTCACTTCCATTCTTTTTGAACAGTGGAAGCACTAAGTGAAAATAAAAACACATGAAAACTAGGGGAGAAGCAATAATATGGAGAAATGCAAGAGGAAGTTAGCTGCCCATGGGAGGGTTAGTGGGAATGAGGTGAGGACTGGAAGAGGCCAAGACTGGATCTAGATATAGTCAGTGGAGTGGGTTGCGAGCTGGGGATCTGAACAGGGATGACATCTCTGTGAATAAGTGAGATGTAGGTCATGTCCCCATCACGGGATGGAAGGTAGACCAGGAGAGAAGCAACAGCCAGAGTCTGAAAGATATAACAACAGTATTGGATGGAGCTCTAGTAAAGAGTATTGGAGAGAGTTCAACAAAGAGAATAGGGATGTCCCAGCTGATGGAGAACATTAACGACTTTAGAAAATTTAATATTTATAGGAGACTTCTCGAGAGTTAGGGCAGGAAAGGATCTTGGTCCTATCCATGCAATGTCTAGGGAAAAAAATAGTGGAAAACGTCAAGTGAAATACTCTGCTGCTCAAAATCACTGCCTTTCCTATGTCTGATCTTCTCACTCTTTCCTTACAGAACAAAATCCAGCTCTTTAGTATGGCATCATACGGGTCAGTGAAAAACAGGAAGACCCTCGTCAAGGTGGATTGACACAGTAGCTGCAACAATGGGCTCAATCATAAAAATGATTGTGAGGATGGCATAGGATTTTTAATATATTTACGTCTTCATGTCTAAGGTGTGTCTCTTGTAGACAGCATATTGATGGGCCATGTTTTTTTTAATCCATTATTCCACACTCTGTCTCTTTATGGGTGCATTTAAGTCATTTACATTCAGCATGATTATCGACAGGTATGAGTTTATTTCTGTCATTTTGTAGTGCTTTTTTTTTTATGATATTGACATTTTCTTTCTTCCTTTTACTTTCCTGGGCTAAGTTTCTTTTGTTTGTGGATTCTCTTTCATTATTATAGATTTTGTGTTTACTGAGTCTTTATTTATTTACTTATTTTTATTTTGGTTAGTAGGTTTGTTAACTTGTGATTACTTTGAAATTTGCTCTTATCTTCCTAAGTTTGAATCAGTCTTTTACGAGATATTGGCTTGACTTCCTCTCCATTTTAAAGTTCTATACATACACTGCTTATTTCCCCCTTTTATTGGTTTGACTTTGTCATAATTTACAGATTGGCATCTCTCCCTGTTTTAAGTCTTTTAGCTTTTTTTTTTATTGAGAGATATTTACCAAGTTGATGTCTGGCTGATGCTGTCCTGTGTCCTAGATTCTGGGTGTTGTCTGAAGTTGTTTATTCTCTAACTGAAGGTTCTCCCTTTGATATTTTTTGTAAGTTTGGGTTGGCTTTTGCGAATTACCTTAAGTTCTGTTAATCTGGAAATGTCCTAATTTTGTCATTGTATTTGAGAGAGAGTTTTCCAGGAGATATTATTCTTCGCTGGCAGATTTTCTTCTTTCAAGGTTTTATATATGTCATCCCATTGCTTTCTTGCCTGCATAATTTATGCTGCATAATTAGAGCTTAGTCTTATTGTTTCCTTTTTGTAAGTGACTTTTCATTTTTCTCTTCTATTGATTTCTCTGTGTTTTCCATGATTTTGTTTATTTTTTCCTTGGTTTTGTCTGTGTTTTCCTTGATACCCTTCTTAATTTCTTGGAGAGCCCTAAATATTAGTCTTTGAATTCCATATCAGGTAGTTCCACTGCCTTTTCTTCTACCAGAAGGTTATCTGATTCGTTATTTTGGTCACTTGCTGGAGCCATCTCATCCTGCTTTTTTTTATGTTTTGATATTGTCTGCAGTCTCCGAAACATTGAGGTACTATTTTCTTGCTTTATTGATTGTATGTTTGTTTATTTCTTCCTGCTTTTTTGTGCGATTGGGCTATGTGTGCTTTCCTGCTTGCTTGTCTGTGGGCACAATAGCTCCTACCACCTTGTCTGGTTGGACAGGGAAGCAGCAGGCAGGGTGAGCCTGGTTCACTGTACACTAGTCTGGCAAAGTGGCTAAGGGCAGATTGGGTGGGTGCTGTACGCCTCCTGATGTTGGTCCAGTGGTGTGAAAGTGTTCACAGCCCCTCATCAGATGGACGGATGTATCAGATGAGTGGTGGGAGGGGAGAGTTGGTGTGGGCCCAGGCAACATCAGGCCTGAGCTCCAGAGACACTCTAGCCTCAGTGTTGTGGTGCGGGCTGGTGGGAAGGGGAGGAGGTACGATACAGGGCTAGGTGGGAGAGAGAAGGAAAAGAAAAAAAGGCTACACAGTGGGGGCTGGCGAGTGGGGACAGGACAGACCAGGGGGCCAGTGGGAAGGTAGGGGAGGTGGCTTACAGGACTAGGTGGGTGGGAGAAAGAGAAGAAAGGAAAAAAAGATGGTGCAGCGAGTGGGGGCTGGGAGGACTTCGGGTGGTGGTGGGGCAGTGGCTCTCTAGCCATGGCTTTATGGTGGGGGCTGGCAGGAAGTGGGGGGGGGTGGCATACAGTGCTAGGTGGGAGGGAAAAAGAAAAGAACCTAAGAGAAAAGAAAAAGAAAAAAAAGGCAGGGCAGTGGGGCCAGCAAGTGGGGTTGGAGTGATCCCAGGGCAGTGGTGAGCTGGTGTGCCAGTGGCTCTTTATCTGCAGTAGCATGGCTGAGGCTGGTGGGAAGAGGGGAGGTGGTGTCTGGGGCTAGGTAGGTGGTATCTGGGGCTAGGTAGGAGGGAGAAAGGAAAGGAAGAAATAGAAAAAATAACAACAATATAAAAATTTTTTTAAAATGTCAGCGTGGTGGGGGCCAGTGAGTGGGGGCAGAGCAGACCCAAGGGCTGGTGGGAAGGGAGAGGAGGTGACATATGGGGCTAGGAAGGAAGGAAAAAGAAAATAAAGAGGAGAAAGAAAAAACAAACAAAACATGGTGGTGCCATAGAAGCCAGCAGGTGAGGGCAGGGCAGATCCAGCACAGCAGTGGGCTGGTGGCTCTCTAGCCACAGCATTGTGGTGGGGGCCAGCAGGAAGGGGGGACGGTGGCATACAGGGCTAGGTGAGAGGGAGAAAGAAAAGAAGAAAAAGAAATAAACAAAAAAAGTCAAGCAGCAGGAGGTGGTGGGGCAGGCCTTAGGTGGGGCACTTGTATTGTGGAACCCGGTGGTGGGAGCTGCTGGGATGGGGGAGTTCTTTCTCCTACTTATCAGAAGGGTGAGGGGTAGAGAAGTATGTTTATCTGGTTACTAGGTGCTCTCTCTCCTTTTGGGAGCTCCGTGAAATTGCCCTCCTGTGTTCCCTGTCCAGGGTTGTTGCTGGCTGTGCTTCAGGATGGTGATGCTGTGCCGTGTTAGTTGGCAGAGGACTTCCACTTCATATCTCTCCTTGTTCTCTGTTTTCTGTCAGTTCTTCTTCCATTCGGTGTTTGATCTAGTTCTTTATTCCTTCATTTGATGCTTAGGGTTCCAAGATTGCCGTTTGTATTTGTTTTACTTAGTTTTTCAGGTCTTTGCTGCAGAGGGACAGCAAGGTGCATCTGTCTAGGGTACCATGTCCTTTGTAAAGACTTCTCTCCAGCCTTTGAACTTCCACCTATGTACTGTGTTCTGTTTCCCTTATGTAGATCTCATGGTATTCCTTGAGTCCTTCACAGCATTTGCTCTCAAGGCTCAACATTATTTTTGGACAGGTCTTAGAACACATACTTCCTCAAGAGTTGCTACTGTAGCCTCATAGCTACAAATACTCATTGCTGTTGTGTGGATTTAGACTCAGAGCAACCCTGTAGGACAGAGCAGAACTGCCCCATAGGGTTTCCAAGGTGTGGCTGGTTGATTTGAACTGCCAACCTTTTGGTTAGCATTTGTTGCTCTTAACCACTGCACCACCAGGGCTCCAAGGTCCCTAGTATTTCAATCTTTCTCAGCAAGTCTTACTCTACCTTTCTTCTCTTCTTGAGCACTGGGTCTTTGGCAATCCTCATCACAAACTGACTCTCATTCCCCCACAGACTGAATTATAGGACTAATTTGATTTTGGAGTTCTCTAGAAAATGGCACCTTTTTACCTTTGAGGTATGCAGAGGGTAAATGCTAGTTTTCAAAAAGAATGCCACAGGTAGACTATTGAAAAAAGAAAATAGAACATGGTTTCTCTAATGCCAACTCTTGCTTCACTTTGAAACATTCTCCCTCTTGCATAGGCAAGGCAAAAACAAAATGACTGACTTATTATCTGCTGCCTGCCTGCCAAGTTCAGCTGAAATATATTGCATAGAATAAATCAAGGGTAAATGGAGGCTCCTCTCTGCTTAAAAACTTAACTCCTAGTCATGAATTCCAAAAAGTAAAACAAACAAATATGTACAGTTGTGGCTGCTTAAGGAAAATTTGATTTAAAAAAATTTTATTCCTAAACTTATTAAATTAGAGGTTGATGTTTTGCATTTACGAGAGGCCCTTCAATGTTTCCATTAAGTTAGAAGCTCTTGGCACATGTAAAATGTTAGTTATTCCATTTATTGCAGTTGATTTTAAAATCATCTTTCAGGAGCATATCTGCCATTGACTGTTTAGAATGAATTTTGTGGTATAAATTTTATATTAACTTTCTGTGAAAGTTTTGGTTTATACTTTAAAATTACATTTCCTGATAAGACTATATTAGAGAGCCTTTGCTACCTCCTGCCATAGTCAAATGAAGCAAAAGACAACCAAAACCAACAGATGTATAATCCTTCTCTCAGAGCAGACAAGACCAGTAAAACTGTCCCAGGCAGTTAGAGGTAGAGTCTGGTTTTGTTTTTTATGTATTTATTTTAAGTCTTCTAAAGAAATCATGACATAAATTTTCTTTAGGTATTTTAATAATTGTTTTATAAATGCAAAAGTTATTTTAAATATACCACATAATGTAATCTATAGTTTCTTGTAACACAAACTCATTCATTTAGATAATTTCCAATACTCAGATTAGAATATATTTTTTAAAAAACTTTACAAACTTATAAAAATAGACAGTCCTCTAGCAGAATATATTCTAAGGTTTGTACAAGGTTTTCACACCTAATTTTTTCTTGTTGCATTAACTTCAATGACTCAGAACACTGTTTTCAAAAAGGATTTGATAGATTTGTTCGTTTTTAATTTTGTTTTTTGAAAGGAGCTAGAATATTTAAGGGAACGGCCAAGAATGTCATGAAATTTCCTTTTACAAATTCATTGAAAAATGAAAACAACTGCTTTGAATTAAAGGATTACAGGGGCTCCATTTTTAGTGTTTAATTTGCAAAGAATATTTCTAAGAGAATCTTCAACAACTTTATCCAATGCTGAGTAATAACTTAAGTATTTTTAAAGTGCAGTAGCATTTACTTCTTCTAATATAAGAAAAATTAAAACATTCTGTCATAAAATAATATTATCTTCCATCTGAGCTTCTGGAAGGAAATTTGAAAGGACATGATAAATATGTTTGGAATCTAAGTGTTCCTTTTTGTGCTTTTAGCTATGTCCATATATTCAGTAAAATGTTTTCTTGTAGAAGATCAAAACTGCTCAGTTAAATAAATAATTCCCATTACATTTGCCTTATGGTTATTACAGTAGTATTTCACTGATAACTGAAAGAAATTATAATTGGTCTAAATTTTCTAATACTTCAGAGCATATTCAAAAAGATCTGAAAGAAGCTAGAAAAAGAAGTTCAAACTAAACCAAAATCAAATAAAACATAGGAAACCATAAAGATTTAAGCAGAAATAAGTGAAATAGAAACATAATAGAGAAAATAAACAAAACAAGAAGTGAGTTATTTGGAAAAAAAATTGACAGTCCTTTAGTTAGAATGACTAAGAACAAAAGAAGACTCAAATTATTAAAATCAGAAATGGCAAATTACTATGACGTTGCAGAAATAAAAATAAATATAAGGTAATACTATGAGTAATTGTAAACCAACAAATTAGATAACCTAGATGAAATGGACAAATTCCTAGAAACTACTGAACCGATTCATGAAGAAAAGGAAAATCTGATTAGACATATAACAAGTAAAGGGTTTGAATTAGTATTCAAATTACTTTCCAGAAAGAAAAGCCCAGGCCCACACAGCTTTACTGGTGGATTCTACTAAACATTTGAAGAAGAATTATCACCAGTGCTTCACAAATTCCTCCAAAAAAATAGAAGAGGGAACATTTCTCAGATCATGCTCTAAGACCAGTATTACCCTGAGATTAAAACCAAAGATATTGTAAGAAAAGAAAACTACAGACCAATATCCATCATAACTATCAATGCAATACCCTTCAACAAAATACTGGCAAACTGAATCTAGCAGCTTATAAAAAAGGATTATGAACCAGGACCAAGTAGGATTTAATCCAAGGATGAAAGCTTGGTTCAACATATAAAAATCAATCAATGTAATCCATCATATTAATAGAATAAAATACAAAAATACACATGATCATCTAAATAGACACAGAAAAAAGTATTTGGCAAAATCTAATAACCATTCATGACTAAAAAAAAACACGTTACAAACTAGGAATATAAGGGATCTTCATCAACCTGATAAAGGACATCTATGAAAAATACACAGCTAACATCATACCTAATAGTGAGAGACTGAAATTTTTCCCACTAAGATCAGGAACAGGGCAAGGATGCCCACTCTTGGTACTTCTGTTCCACATTGTATTAGAGGTTCTAGTCAGGGTAATTAGGTGAGAAAAAAAAAAAAAAATGAAAGTCATCCATACTACAAAGGAAGAGGTAAAGCTATCTTTGCTCACAGATGACATATTCTTGTGTTTAGAAAATTCTAAGGAATCCATTAAAAAAAAAAACTACTAGAACTAATAAATGAATTCAGCAAGTTTGCAGGAGACAAGATCATTGCACAAAAATAAGTTTTATTTCTATAAACCAACAATGAATAATCAAAAATGAAATTAAGAAAAGAATTCCATTTGCAATAGTATCAGAAACAATAAAATATTTAATAATAAATGTAATAAAAGAAGTGCAAGGCTTATATAAAACATCATGAAAGAAATTAAATAAGAAATAAATGGAAAAATGTCCCATGTTCATGTATTGGAGAACTCAGTATTGTTAAGATGCCCTTAAATTGATCTATAGATTCAAAACAATTCTCTCAAAACCCTAGTTGCATTTTTTTTTTTTTTTTTTTTTTTGAGAAATTGACAAGCTTATCCTAAAAACCATGTGGAAATGTAGGGGATCTAGTATAGCCAAAACAATCTTGAAAAATAACAAACTGGAGGACTGAGACTTCCCAATTTCAAAGCTTACTACAAACCTACAGTAACAAAGACTGTATAGTAGTAACATAAGGATAAATATATAGATCAATGAAATAGAATTCAGAGTCCAGAAATAAACTTTTACATTACTGTCAATGGATTCTCAACAAGGGTACCATAACAGTTCAATGGGAAAGAATAGTCTTTTTAACAAATGATGTTGAGACAACTAGATGACCATATGCAAAAGAATGAAGTTGGACCCCCTATCTCACTGTATACAAAAACTAAGTCAAAACAAATCAAAGATATAAGTGTAAGATAGATAAAAGTATATAATTATTAGAAGAAAACATAGGCATAAATCTTCATGACCTAGATTAGGTAATAGTTTCTTAGCTATGACACCAAAACCACAAGTGACAAAAGAAAAAAAAGATGAATGATACTTCATTAAATTTAAAAAACTTTCTTGCTTCTAAGGTCAGCATCAAGATGGTATCTTGTCTTATCTAAGGGAGGATATTCAGAACTACAGGAGAATTGAATGACTGGATTTAAAGCCTGTATAATGTTTAAAAAAATTCATCCTGATTAATAAAATGCAAAATATGTCTAGTAACTCCTTGAGTTTCCTCAAAAAAACTCTTCTGGTAATTTTCACCCTTAAGTGTAGATGTGCATATTGTCCTCAGTGGTCAACCAAGTCTTTTCAGCTATATCTTCCTTGGTTTTATTTTTATTTTATTTTATTTTATTTTATTACTCTGGAAAGGTCTTGATATTCTAAATAGTTCACATTGTAGAGGCAGCCATTTAAGAAGTCCTCTGTAAATATTCATTGTAAAAAGCCTGGCAAAATAAATAGGGAGAAATGATGCTGATTTTAAAATACGGGTTAAGAAGCAAGGCAAATGCCTCCCTTCACTAAAACTTGAAAAGATCAGAAGTGTGTGCACTAAAAGGTTAGTGTACAGTAATTACACCTTTGTTATAGTAGGAAAAATCCTGGGATAAAAGGTCACATCTATAACTTAAGTGCTGAAGTTAGCGATATTAACAATGACATTATTTACTTCTTTTCTATGTTTATGGTTATTTTAAAAAAGTGAAAAATTGGTGTGAAAAAGAGTTGATTCCTTTTCTGGTTTTTTCTTTTCTTTTTTTTTTTGGATGCTCAACAAGGAAACTCCCCTCCTATTTAGGAGAAATCCTCCACTGTGTGAGTGCTGATGGGAGGGCCTCACCTTTCGTTAAGAAGCCAATGGACCAGGCAACTAGAGAATTGGCACATAGCCTAAACTGGGCCAATCAAGGGTTCCCCCTAGAACTTTGTATCTTTGAATCAAAGTACTATTCCAAACAACTTAAGAAGAGCTCACTAACACAGGGCTCTGTGTTCAATCTATTGTAACGTCATCAAAGTGGAGTCCTTATGGCAGTATAGATTCAAAAAATCTCTTAGGCCATACCATTCCACAATATAAACCCAAATCGAATGTCTTTCTGTTGCCACCTTGGTATTTTTATTTTTTTAAGCTAACAGGAAACTAGCTACATGATTATAATTACCTGGTTAATGCAGACATATCAATGCAACAGATATTTTTCAAGGTGATTAAAAATATTGTTTATCCTGGACTAGAAACTATAGGATTCGTCATGTGGACTGGCATTTTGCCTGCAGCCATATGTCATCTGTCATTTTCTTTAATGAAGTTTGCATCAATTTATAGGAAGCACCAGATACCATTTAACTGGTAGAATCGCTTTACTCTAACAGATCAATGCTCACTGTCACTTTTTCTGTGGAAACTCATCTACCTGAATCCATATAAGGAAAATACTTCCAAGGTTCCAGTCCCTCAGGTGATAAGAGTATCAGAATAAGTTGGTCAGAAGAAAAGTACTGGAGAGAAACTGTCTGAGTTCATGAACTGGTGCCAACAAATAAACAGAGAGAAATCCACTAAACTTTCGGATCTGTCACGATACTGCTAACACAGCATATTCAGAATTTTCGGAAGAAGGAATCCTAACATTGATTCAAAAAAGAAAAGGCAATGATATGGACTAATCTAAGACAAATAATTCAAAAACAAATATCCCTTTTAAAAAATTAATAACAGACATGTTCTTCTTCCCAAATGTTATTGGTCTGATTGACTTAGCTCATTTCCAACTTCTTCTGTTAAAAATAAATACATAAGCTAAATAGTGAGCTCCCATCCTGAATTTACTTGGAATTCATCTAATATTTCAAAATACACTCTTCCAAGGTTATTACCCTAAACTTTCTCATCCTCCTACAATCTTTTTAAAATTATAAAAATATTTCAAACAGAAAGGAACCTAACCTAAAGTAATAAGGTGACGGTTACTCATATTTATCAGATGGTAACATTTTTCTATTTTCTTCAGATTTTGCTTTTCAAAAAATTAATTGAAAAAACATTGAAGATTCCAGTAAAGCTGCCACCTTCCCACCCCTTCTCCAACTCTCTTTCCTCAGAGGTAAATTAGTCCCATGCATGTTGTTATATTTTTGTTCAACTCCTGATCCCCCAGGTTCCTGGTTCACACAGGCAATCTCCCCCTACATTCTCCTTCCCTCCAACATTGCTACATGGATGTTTACTTTTACCGCATGCCGCTTGCACGAAAATCTTAGGGATTGGCGAGTAAGCCCTTCTCTTCTGCCCTCAACCCTGCCCCCACCCTACTACCCTCCCACCCCCCCCACCATACTATCCCCTCCAAAAATACTCAAACACTGCTAGAATTGGTCCCTAATCTAGAACTACACAACAAGGCAATAATTCAGGCCAGAGTTCAGTAAACCTAATTGTAGGCATGTAGATTAAGGAAAGGAGTTCCTAGGTGCCTCAAATGGTGAAGTACTCAAATATAATTAACCTTATGGTTGGAGGTTTGAAACCACTCAGAGGCAACTGGGAAGAAAGGCCTGGTGATCTGCTTCCAAAAGGTCACAGCCTTGATAAATCCTACGGGGCACAGTTCTACTCTGCATACATGGGGTCACCATGAGTTGGAATAGTCTCCACTGGACTCCAGAGGAATTAGTTGTTTGTTAGATTAAGGAAAAACCTAAACAACATAAAAAGACTTCTTGGCTGCCTGTTGTCTCTTTCCACAAACACTTCCCAATACAGATCCTTTAGGCTTTTCTCTTTTTTTTTTTTAAATTGTACTTTAGATGAAGGTTTGCAGAGCAAACTAATTTCTCATTAAACAATTAATACATATATTGTTTTGTGACATTGGTTGCCAACCCTACAACATGTCATCACACTCCCCTTCTCGACCTTGGGTTCCCCATTACCAGTTTTCCTGTTCCCGCCTGCCTTCTAGCCCTTGCCCCTGGGCTGACACCATTCAGTCTTATTTTGTTTTATGGGCCTGTCTAATCTTTGGATAAATAGTAAACCTCAGGAGTGACTTCAGTACTGAGTTAAAAGAGTCTAGGGGGCCATACTCCAGTCTCTGTCAGACCAGTAAGTCTGTTTTTTTTTTTTTTGTGGGTTAGAATTTGGTTCTACATTTTTCTCCACCTCTGTCTGGGACCCTCTATTGCGATCCCTGTCAGAGCAGTCAGTGGTGGTAGCTGGGTACCATCTAGCTGTGCTGGACTCAGTCTGGTGGAGGCTGTAGTACTTGTGGTCCATTAG
Organism: Trichechus manatus latirostris; assembly: GCF_000243295.1. Taxonomy (NCBI): domain Eukaryota; kingdom Metazoa; phylum Chordata; class Mammalia; order Sirenia; family Trichechidae; genus Trichechus; species Trichechus manatus. The sequence continues at coordinate 14,590,974 of NW_004443978.1, forward strand.
TCCTTTGGACTACTCTTTCTCTTTTGTCTTTGGTTTTCTTCATTTTCCCTTGCTCCAGACAGGGTGGGACCAGTGGAGTATCTTAGATGGCTACTCACAAGCTTTTACGGCCCCAGATGCTGCTCACCAAAAGGCTTTTCTCTCTTCCAGACCCCTGTCTTTAAATAGTTGTCAGACAGAATATCCTCAAATCCAGCTTCAACTCCCTCCACTTTCCTGAGCTCCTCTTCCTCCTGAGCCTGCTCTTCAAGGCCACCAGGACGTCCTCTTCAAATTACTATCTCTTAAGCTTGGCTCCTCTTTTTCCTAAACCACTTTGGACTCCAATGTTCCATTTTCTGTTAGTAGACTCTCTATACTCCATGTATCTTAAACTAGTGAATTTTATCCTAATTCTTACCACCTCTAGCCTCCTACATCTGATTGCAATGAATCAGTTACTAGGTACTTAGCAGTATTCTTTAAAATGTCTCGTATCTATTTATTATTTCAATTTTTTTTTTTTTTGCTATCACCCTGGTTCAGAGGTGTATCACCTCATCTACAAGGGTAAACAGGAAAGTGTGTCCCAACAATACCACATTTTTGTTTGTTTATTGCTGTAGTTAAAATGAAGTTTATATTTCAGGTTAATCTCCCATACAAAAATTTATACATACAATGTTATGGGACCCTAACTGCTCTCCCTATACTGTGACAGCACACTCCTCCTTTCCACCCCTGATTCCCCATGTCCATTCAACCAGCTCCTAACCCTCTCTGCCTTCCCATCTCACCTCCGGACAGAAGCTGCCCATTTAGTCTCTTGTATCTACTTGAGCTAAGAGGCACACCCCTCACGAGTATCACTTTATGTCCCACAGTCCAGTCCAATCCCTGTCTGAAGAGTTGGCCTCGGAAATTGTTTTAGTTCTGGGGTGATAGAGAATCTGGGGGCCATGCTTTCCGGGGTTCCTCCAGTCTCAGTCAGACCATCAAGTCTGGTCTTCTTACTAGAATTTGAGTTCTGCATCCCACCTTTCTCCTGCTCCTTCAGGGACTCTCTGTTGTGTTCCCTGTCAGGGCAGTCATTGGTGGTAGCTGGGCACCATCTGGTTCTTCTGGTCTCAGGCTGAAGAAGTCTCTGGTTTACATGGTCCTTTAGTCTCTTGGGCTAATACACCAACTGTCTTAGTCAGCTAGTGCTGCTGTAACAAAAATACCACAAGTGGATGGCTTTAACAAAGAGAAGTGTATTCTCTAATAGTCTAGTAGGCTAGAAATCCAGATTCAGGCTGTTAGCTCCAGGAGAAGGCTTCTCTCTCTGTTGGCTCTGGAGGAAGGTCCTTGTGATGCATCAGTCCTCCCTTGGTCTGGTAGCATCTCAGCACAGGAACCTCTGGTCCAAAGGATGCGCTCTGCTCCCAGCACTGCTTTCTTGGTAGTATGAGGTTCTCATGTGTCTCTGCTCGCTTCTCTCTTTTATATCTCAAAAGAGATTGGATAAAGACACTATCTAATCTTGTAAACCTCATCAGTATAACCTCATCACAGTGATAGAATTTACAACACATAAGGAGATCATATATAACCTCATCATAGTGATAGATAAGGAAATCACAACAGATTACACAGTCATACAATACTGGGAGTCATGACTCAGCCAAGTTGACAGATATTTTGGGGGGACAAAATTCAATCCATGACAGGGCAGTTCTACTCTATCCTATAGGGTCACCATGAGTCAGAGCTGACTTGATGGCAACGGGTTTTTAACTTGCCTACAACTCTTATATTCTATCTTCTGCCCACACCTCTCTCCTGATTTATATATCCTCCAATTAGATGTCTAATAGTCTTCTCAAACTCAGCATGCCCAAAATTGAATTCCTGATGCTCCCCCAAAACCTACATTTCTTAAGTCCATTTCCTTATCAGCTGGTGGCAATTCCATCTTAATTGAGCCAATCACATATCTGTTTGTGTTTATTGCTGAGATGTGGTTGACTCAATCAAGACGGCAGGTAGCAGTAGAAGTGGTTAAAAAAAAAAAAAAAAAGTTCAGCATCTGTATATATTTCAAAGACAGAGCCAATAGAGAAAGGCTGAAAACGACTACAAGGTTTCTGGCCTGAGCAACTGGAAGCATGGAATCACCACCAGCTGATGAATCTAAAAGACAGACTAATCTTTTGTAAAACTAATTCGAACAGTACCACTCCTTTACTCCAACAACTGCAATGGCTTCCCAATTCACTCGGAATAAAAGTCAGCCTACGAGGTCCTACGTAATCTGCCCACATCCCCTTCCTGACCCTGAGCCACATTACCTCACTGAACTTGTTTTTCCTTTCCTGTCTTGACTTCATAAACACTAATCTCTAGGGTGTTCCTTGACCACTCCAGGTTACCTCCTTAGGGTCCTTGATTTAGCTGATCGCTATGCCCAAAATGTTCTTCCTTAGATTATCTGCTTGGTCACTCTTTTATCAACTTCAAGTCTTTGTTCAAATTTCATCTTTTTAATGAGGCCTTCCCTGACCACCTTATTTCCTATTTAATACTGCAATCCACCTACTCCTTCCTTAATCTATTCTACTTTTTATTCTATTCATAGCTTTAAATAGCTTCAAATATGCTATATAATGTAAATAATTTAATCTAAATGGTAATTCCTTGCTTATCCCCCTCCCCCCCAACACACACACACAAGAATATAAGCTTCATGAGGGCAGATGTCTTTTCCTGTTTTTTTCACTCATGTATTTTCAGTGCCTAGAACAGTCTCTGCCATGTACTAGACATTGAATAAATATTTATGGCATAAACAAATAAATATATTGAGGAACATAACAGCATGAGATGGAAGAGGGTGGTCTATGCTTTTAGCTTCAGTCATATTGCATGAAATTCTACAGAAATTGTTTTTATTTCTATTTACACATACAAACACATGCAGCTGTAATGATACTGACAGCAGAGAAGTGGTGCCTTTTGTTCAAGGATAAGTAAGTAGCTTTTTTCTAAGAATCATGCAAAATCCTATGTGAGGAAAGATAATTGTTTAATGAAGAGACTTCCCAAAGCCCTCAATGTTATTATATTGGAAAAAAATTACTCATCATGCTGCTGAAAGTGATATCCAATTTGGGAGGATCTCATTTACTTATAGACTGGTGATAGATGTTTTGAATTACAGTTCTTTAAAACTTCAGGGCAAAATATGGTTCAAGTTCATCATGCCTAGCAAGTGTGGCAACTTCCAAATCAGGGTCACAACAATAAAATCTTTCAGGATAAGTGACTCTTGCTGACACTATATAATTGTGCAAATGCTTCTCCAAATCAGGATGTACACTTAAAATTAATTTTATTTAATTTGGTTGCATGTTCCTCTTCCCACATAATTACAGCAGAGAGACATAGACCTCTTGCTGTCTGGATCAGTCTACATGTAAAGATAATAAAATTTCAATAAATAAATGTCAGTTCTGGAATGAACTGGAAATTTAGAGAAGCATATGTGTCTGACTGGAGCTCTCTTTTCCTTGACTGGCCCTGAAGCAGCATGCCAACTCTTCACATGGTGTGGAAAGCTGTATGCAGTGTAGACAAGCCCTGCAAACATTAAAATTCAGCACCTCCACTTCCTGTCCCATAGCAGCTTGGAGCACAGGAGGAAAGAAGAGAGAACGCCCATGCAAGGCTCAGCTTATAGAGGCAAGGCCTGGCTTTGTAGCATCCTTTATCAGTCTGCAGTTCAGTGAAAGAGGCAGTGCACTTGACACCATGAAGCCAGTGCACTCAGCCCTCAAGACTGACAACAACCTGTCTAGACTAAGTAAATGTGAAAAACCAACAAATAAACACAGGCAGGGGCTTATGGGTAATGAAACCGCCCACTAACTACTGTAGAGAAGATTGTCATTCTCTTTGATTTCAGCAACAAAATGTAGTCATTTGACTGGCACAAGTCTCAGGAGACCTGGTTTTACTCTTTTTCTTGTTCTTCCTATGTGTTATTTTTGGCAAGACTCAATCTCTTTGGGCATCATTTTCTTTACATTTAAAACAAAAGAGCTGAATACATGGTTGTTGTTTCTTGTTTTGTTCTGTTTAATTCCTTCCAGTTTGAATATTCTGTGGCTTCATGAGACAAATCAAATGGCGTTTCCCAAGATAGTAGCCAAGCATACCCCTTTCCCATCTAACACATTACATGAAATCAAACCATAAAAATATAATTTTGGTCAGTGAGCCATTTTTCCTTCTGATATGCAAGAAATGCTAACCACGATCACCATTAGCATTTTTTCTATCTAATATATTCTGTTCTATTTACTTCCTAGAATAGGTATTTATTTCCCTGTTATATTACTCACTATGCTGTTCTGTAATTGTGTAACCCTATCAAACTATGAGTCTAGCAAAGGCAAAGACCCATCCATTCCTACTGCTAGGCACAAAGAAGTCATCCGATAAACATTTGTGGACTAGAAATAAATTCTTTGTACACACATATGTGCATACCTAACCACACATGCAATCAGGTGGGAAAATGAATTCTTGTAAATAAATACACTAGTATCCTGGCAATCTGTCCTTGTTATCCTCATAATGGTTATGAAACTGAAGCACCTCCCCTACCCTGCCAGAAGTCAAAGAAGCATCCACTGTGACAATGTCTTTTCAGGGAAGTGAAAGGATATCTTCAGGTCTGACATATGGACCTATACAATTCTCCCCTGGAGACCCCAGAGTGGAAATGAGGACCTGGGTTTCTTAGCTTAAGTGAAGGCTGATATGACTGATCCAAAGACTTTGATTTCTTTCCTTCCATTTTCTCTCTTTATCACTTCCTATCTTTAACTCATCTACAAATCCGGGTTTAATATTACCAATCTAAAGCAGTTGTTATAAGAATAAAAGAAGTTAAAGATTAGCATGGGCTGGCATTCATTTACATATTAGTTCAATGAAATCAAACATATGTTTATTGAGAGCCTATGAATTCCTGGGCACTTGGATGGGTGGCAGGAATAATACATTAACATGTTGGACAGAGTCCCTCGACTCACAGAACAGAGACACTAGTGAGGGATAAAAACAAGCCTAGAACAAGTAAAAAGTTGTATGATGGGAGTATGGGGCACTGTGGGGTGATGTGAGAGGGGGCGTATCCAGGACCTTAGGTGGGGAGATGGTCCTTTTAAAACATAAATCAGAGAATGGCACTCCTCTTCTCAAAACCTCCCAATGGTAAAATATGAAGCAAGGTGGCTGGAAAAGAAGGCAGGGGCTGGATGATGCAGGGCCTTGCACTGTGTCTTAGTCATCTAGTGCTGCTATAACAGAAATACCACAAGTGGATGGCTTTAACAAAGAGAAATTTATTTTCTCACAGTTTAGCTGGCTAGAAGTCCAAATTCAGGGCGTTAGCTCCAGGGGAAGGCTTTCTCTCTCTGTTGGCTCTGGAGGAAGGTCTTTCTCATCACTCTTCCCCTGGACTACGAGCTTCTCTGCAGAGGAACCCAGGGTCCAAAGGACACTCTCTGCTCCCAGCAGTACTCTTTTGGTGGTATGTGGTCCCCACTCTCTGCTCTGCTTCCCTTTCCTTTTATCTTTTGTAAGATAAAAGGTGGTGCAGGCCACCTCCAGGGAAACTCCCTTTACATTGGATCAGGGCTGTGACCTAAGTGAGAGTGTTACATCCTACCTTGATCCTCTTTAACATAATCTAAATTTGCCTCATTAACCACAGGCACAGATTAGGATTTACAACACAGGAAAATTACATCAGTCACAAAATGGAGGCCAACCACACAATGCTGGGAACCATGGCCTAATCAAATTGACAAATATTTTGGGGGGACACAATTCAATTCATAACACACTCCATGAAAAAGAGTTTTCTCTTTATCCTAAGATCAATGGGAGACATTTGAGTAATTTTAATCAGGACAGTGACATGATTAATGATAAAAAACAAAATCACCTTGATTGGGTTGTACAGGGACAAAGTTGGATGCAGAGAGACCAATCAGGAGGCTGTGGTGGACGAATGATCAGGTGTGTGTACCAGAGAAATGGTGATGTCACTCAAAAGAAGTGGAAAGATTCTAGAGACAATTAAAAGTATCTAATAATTGATATTTATATATTTACTCTAAATTATGCTTGATAACATTATATAACTTATTAAATTATACACAATAAATAATGTATGTATTTCTAGGGTGGCTTATAGGGAAGAGGATAAATAAGAGAGAAGAAGAACTTCTGGGCAACATGACGCTATAGGAAGAGGCACCACGCCATCCCTCCACAGCAAAGATCTGAAAATCTAAGCCAAACAGAGAAAACGGCAATCCTGAAAACCTAAGCATCAAATGAAGAGATAAAGAACTCAGCCAAGCACCAAATGGAATAAGAAACTGACAGAGAACAGACAGCGAGGACAGATACATGCAGAAGTCCCCTATCAGCTAATGCAGCATGGCTCTGCCATCTTGGGCTCCTATCAGAGATCAGCGAACAGGGGGTACAAGAAAGCAGCTTCACGGAGCTTTCAGCAGGAGACAGAACAACCAGTAACCAGCAATATACGCTTTCCCACCCCCCATGCTTCTTCACCCCCACTCGGCCTCCTCTGCTTCCTGCAAACACAGTCTCTTGTCCGGAAAGCACCAGCTTCACCCCAGTGTTGCTTGGATTCCACCTGCCTGCACTGGCCAGCTCCCTAAGTGCCATTTGTTCCACTTCTTTAGATTTCTTCCTTACCTCTCCCCACCTCCCCCTCCTTACTCTCAAATACCTGGCTCCATGCACCAACTTTGCTTCCACCTGAAAGGCTGTGAAATGCCACTCAAATGTGAAACTGCTTCCTGGCCCATGCTGCCACACTGGTGGGATCCCAGGGCTTTTTTTTTCCAATTGTTTTCAATTGTTTGTTTGTTTTTTCTCTTTTTCTTTTCTCAAATTGGGAGGGCATTCTAGCCAGGCAGTACTGTGCGGCTTGGGACCTACACCCTCAGTTTGTGCAGACGTGCAGGGGTTCCCTGAGGGCATTTCTTTTTTCTCGTTTTTTTTTGGGGGGGCGGTTTCTTTTTCTGTTTTTTTGGAAGGTTTTCTTCCTCTGTTTTTAATTTGTTTTGTTTTCTTTTTCCACTTTTTCGCTTTTTGCCTTTCTTCATTATTCAGTTTCTAATCTCTCTATACTTTCCTTCTGTTCCTGTCTGATGAATACCTGGTGCTGAGAGACACCTCTACCCCTTCTAGCCCGGCTGCACTTCCTGGCATGGCAGCAAGTTCCCCAGACATCGCAGCCACACCAGTGAGATCCCTGGGAGCTTTGCTTTTCTTTTTTCCTTCTGATTTTTATTTATTCATTTTTTCTTTTCTTTTTTTTTTTTTCCTCTTCTTCTCCTTTTTGTTTTTCTCCATTTCATAGTCTCTCATGTCTCCACTCCAATGGCAAGCTCCCCAGCACTCTTTTTTGTCTGTTTGAAGTTTTTGGCTCCTGTTCCTGTCTCCTCTCTCTCCTCTCTCCCATACCCATCTTAGCTCCACACATCACAATCTCCCCCCTCCATCCTGCCTACCTGCACCATGCACTGAACATCACACCACCAAGCAGCCCAGGCACGGCCTATGGGAACCTGCCTTGCACTGATTACTGGTCTGCCCTGGTAGCTGTAGTAAGTGCCACAAACAACCCATCCCAGCAACTCCTCTTCAGCTAGACCTACCCTGCTGTACCATATCTGAGTGACTGACCCTGCCAAATGGAGGAGGCAAAAACTATCGTACCCACACATGAGCAAACAACAAAGAACACACAGCCCACCTGTTCATACATAGCCAAATAAAATTAAAAAGCAGGATGAAACAAACAAATCTACAATCAATAAATGAGGAAAATTACTGCCAAATGCCCCAAAGACAGCAGACAATATCAAAACATTTACAAAAGCAAGACAGGATGGTTTCAGTAGGCATCCCAAATAAAACACCAGATGACTTTCCAGTAGAATAAAAGGCACTAGAACTACCTGCTGGGGAATTCAAATCTCTAATATTCAGAGCTATCCAAGAGTTAAAGCAAAAAGCAGACAAAAAAGGGGAAAAAACAGGCAAATTTACAGAAAAGGCAGACAAATTCATGAAAAATACAGACAAAAAAAAGAAGGAAGAAGAATTCAGGAAAATAATGTATGAACAAAATGCCAAAATAAATTCACAATTAGAAATAAAAAAAAAAATTAGAAATCCAAAAGATAAACAACAAGATTTCA
>NW_004443978.1:14604802-14628915 GCF_000243295.1 Trichechus manatus latirostris
AGACTGAGTCCTGTACAGCTAGATGGTGCCCGGCTACCACCACTGACTGCTCTGACTGGGATCACAACAGAGGGTCCTGGACAGAGCTCGAGAAGGATGTAGGACAAAATTGTAACTCACAGAAAAAGACCTGATTTACTGGCCTGACAGAGAGTGGAGAAACCCCAAAAGTATGGCCCCTGGACACCCTTTTAGCTCAGTGTTGAAGTCATTCCTGAGGTTCACCGTTCTGCCGGCGATTGGATAGCCCCATAAAACCAATTGGGACTAATAAGGCACAGCAGTGCAGGGACAAGGACTAGGAGGCAAGAAGGGACAGGAAAGCTGGTGATAGGGAACCCAAGGTTGAGAAAGGACATTGTTGACATGTTATGGCATTGTTTACCATTGTCATATGGCAATACGTGTACTAACTGTTTAATGAGAAACTATTTTGTTTTGTAAACATTCATCTAAAGTACAAAAAAAAAATTAACTATGCGAGATCAGATTGACAATATCAACTCAAAAGGTTTGATGGGAAGTCTAGAGGACAGTGAGTTGAAGACAATGTTGATGGAATTATTTGGAAAAGGATAGTGAGAATAGCAGCACAATTGGAAGAATGTAATTGATGTCACTGAACTGTGCATGTAGAAATTTTTGAAATGGTGTATATTTGGCTATGTATATTTTCACCAAAAAAAAAAAAAGGTTGAGAAGGGAGAGGATTGACATGTCTTGGGGTTGTTAACCAATGTCATAAAACAATATGTGTACTGTTTAATGAGAAACTGCTTGTTCTGTAAACCTTCACCTAAGTACAATAAAAAAAAATTTTAAAAAAAAGAGAGAATAAGAGGTCAAAGGTGAGGTCCACATTTCTGGCGTGGGCAAGTGGATATCCATTGAAGAGTGTGGTAGTTTAAATATGGCCAAATTCTTTGACACTCTTCCCACTGACAGGCAAGGTTCTATGTCCCCTCCCTTTGAATCTGGGCAGATTCCGCAATATCTTTGGTCAACCAAATACAGTAGAAGTCATGCTGTAGCAGACTTGAAAAGACTTGAAGCTTCTAGTCCAGGTATATTGGACCCAAGAAACTAAGGCCGAGCCAACAAACCTAGCTGAGCTTCCAGCCAACAGCCTATACCAACTTGCTAGCCATGTTAATGAGACATCTTGGAAGTGGATACTACAATCTAGTTGAGCTACCTCGGTTGACACTGTGGGAAGCAGGCAACCTTTTCCTGCAGATCCCTGCCCAAACTTTAGATTTGTGAACAAAGTAAATGACTGCTTCTGTTCTAAGCCAACAGGTTTTAGGGTGATTAGTTACACAGCATGGAAAACAAGAGAGGCTATGGGAGGAGAAACAGAACCCACGACAGCTACTGTCATGATTTTTCTGTGTGGAATAACACATGGTTAAGCATTTATGGTCCCCCAATTATTACTACTCAGTGGAATGTAAAAGTAGAGTAAAAGGCCCTCTAAAATGGGACATGCTGGTGTTTTGGGGTGATATTGGTAGGAGTTAATTCTGTTCCAAATTAACAAGGGAGGAAACAATTCATGAAATATCTTAAGATCATTTTGTTTAAACCCCTGAGGGAAATCCAATCCCAAATTAATACAATAAAAATAATATAATAAAACCAGAAGCTTGCTTCAAAAACAGTTCATCAGATTCTGAAGTTCAGCTTGGGTTAGGGCAGACAGGAACCCTTAAAGCGTTATTCTAGTAAAGACATTCTTTCATTTTATAAGTGAGCCACAGAAGATTAAGTGAGGGCCTCTGGAACTGCCTAAATTATTGATAGACACTGTTTTTATATTAAATTGGAGATCGATAAGGTTCCAGATCAATATCAGAGCTTCATGTCAGGGCCAGTACATATCTGTGACAGATGCAGTCAGGTGAGAAACAAGAGCAAAAAACTCTTTGCTTTATTTGAACTGTTTTTTTTTTTTTTTAAGTTGGATATAGATAGTTTGATTCAAGTGCTGGATTCACGCTGGAATGTAGATGGGATTAAAGTACTTTTATTAGAGAAAGAGGAAGCCCAGAGGGAAAAAGACATGAAAAACTCAGTGATTTCTTTTCTAAAAGCTGACAAGAGTCCGGCACACTTACCGAACAGCCAGAAACCACCTCTGTAAACCTCAGCCATAAGCTCTATAAACCCAAGTATTATTTCTATTATCATCCTAATTACCATTTTCATTGAAAAAGAAGAAAACACACCCTCACTGTAGACATAATGTTCAAATTATGTATGTACCCTGGAGCTTAAGAAAGTTGAGATGTGTCTCCTGCTTTTTCATGAGCCTAACTTAGACTAACCACTTGGGCTATTAATTACTAACATTTCTTAAATACAATTATAGTTTTTATAGGAAATGGGTTGTTGCAAATGTTTTTACCCAACAGACAATAGAGAGTCTAACTCCTTTGTGGTATTTAAAACCTGTTTGGTAAATGAATAGGTAAGTGATTCAGAAGAAAAAGAAGCAGTATTGTCATCATTACCATGGCTCAGAATATGGTATGTCCTCTGTTTTGTCAAGGCAAATGAACGTCAAACACCCCATCACAAAAAAAGTGGCAATGTGAACAAATTTTATGGTGTACTTAAGGGGAATTTCAGTGCGTTCTATAATATTATAGTTGATGGTACTGGTCCCTACATATTCAATTCCTCCCTGGATATAGTTCCAAGAGAAATTTTATCTTCAGAGATAAATCTACAAGCTACTTTTTCTCAAGAAAATGGAGACAACACAATCTAATGTATTTCCTTTAGTGACCTGGAATCTTAGAGCCAGAACCATTGCTCTAATACTATGATCTGTTCAACTTAAGAGTCTGAACACTTCTCTGCTTCTTTAGGATGATCTTATTCTGTTTTAACTTTAAATTGTGTGCCATATTGTTTATTGATCTACAAACTATTTAACCAAATAGCATTTGGGGAGGAGAGAGGAAAGAAAAAGGGTAGGTTGGAAAAGGTAGTCAATCTTATGTATCTCAGCACCTGGTTCCAATCTATTTAGTAAGTTATTTTAGGGGTTTCATGATACATAAATTGATTATACAACTATGCTTGTAAAGGTTATAAAACAGGTGTAAAACATGGTTCTTGCCTTCAGAAAATTAACTTTCTTATATTCTGGCTAGGACATGGCACATGTAAAGACACAGAGATATGTAGTACACTGAGGAAGTGAAAATTCCAAACACTGGGAAGATAAAAAGTGGAAGAAAGGTCTGATGACAGCACAGAGACTAGGATGGTTATGAAAGCATCATTCTTTCATATATTCACCCAGCAAATACTGAAGAGTGTCTACCATGTTTTAGTGACTGGGCTAAGCTCTGGAAAGTCAATCATCAGCCAGAAGCAAGACATAACCCTGGCAATATGATATAATCTCCAAGCTTGTGCACTCAAGAGCAAGACTGTGTGAGCTTGAATACTTACCTTGTCACTTAGAAATGATGGGGCCTTGTAGGACTTTGGGCAAGCTACTTAACCTCTCAGTGCCTCAATTTCCTTATCTATAAACAGAGATAACAAGAGTATCTGCCTTTTAGAATGTTGTGAGGATCAAATGTGATAACATGGGAAAAGCATGGCACATAGTAACCACTATGTAATGGTCAGTCTACTCCTTAGAATATAGTTGGGACAGGTCAGTAAATAGGCAATCCTAAGTAATGAAGATTTGAATTGGATCAGAATTCCTAAAAGCTCCTTAGGTCCCTTCACTGACTTAGACCTATAGGGCCCTAACTCCAGGAAGATGTGTTGCAGATGAGTTTCATCTAGAACTATTGAAGAATATCCCACAGCTCTCAAACTCAAGATGTAGGCCAACCAAATCTGTTGCCGTCAAGTGGATTCCGACTCATAGCGACCCTATAGGGCACAGTAGAACTGCCCCATGGGGATTCTAAGGAGCAGCTGGTGGATTTGAACTGCCGGCCTTTTAGTTAGCAGCCAAGCTCTTAACCACTGTGCCACCAGGGCTCCAGATGTAGGCCAGTGCCCTAATAATATCACTCCAGAGTGTGGACAAGCTGAGGCAATTCCAAAGCCTCTCATCATAGAAGCTGTGTAAAAATATGTCCCACCTTCTCATTGCCTGGTTTCTCAAACTGAATAGCATGAGAGCTACCACAGCCTCTTCTTGAAGAGAAAGAACACAACCAGCATGTGGTGAGGCTCTGTATGGGGTGCCAGGTAGACAATTTATGGATTACCTCATTCATTTCCCAGCAATAAACCTCTGAGATAAGAACAGTGAGGAGACTGAGGCACAGGGAAGTTAAGTACCTCAGGGTTTGGCTTTGCCTCTTAGAACTGGAGGCCCAGGCATTTTCTAGCCAAGTTCTTGAGCTTTAAGCCAGTAGAGGTGGTAGAGCTTAGAGTTATGGTACTTGAAATCTAGTATGAACAAGTCCAAGGGAAAGAGGGAATTTATAAAGGCATCCAGTCTGACTGTTTCCAAAGCCTATGGATCTGCAATTCCAGCAGGAAGAGTATCAGACAAGATTCCACTGACAAGGGCCTAGCAGGGGTTAATATTTTCCATTCCATTGCAACATCCTCTCACCCTTGATAAAGAACTCTAAGAAGCAACGTGAACTGCATTGCTTTCCTACCCAGAGTAGATCATCTAGGCCCAAGCTGGGGGATTTGCTTGTAAGAACTCACACACAGGCATTACACAGGCTTGTAACAAAGGTCCTGAGGAGTCACACAGCCTTTCAGCCTTCCAGGACCACCTAGGAAGGGCCAGGGGCATTGCCATTGCAGCTGGCCATGCTGGGCAGCAGCAGTTCCCAGCAACAGGAGGCCACTCCGGCCCGGCAAATTCGTCCTTGTTTTGACTGAGAGTTATGTTTGTTTTCTGAGTCTGAGTTCAGACAGAAAATAATGCATGGAATTTCAAAGTATCAGTTTTATGGTTCCATCAGTTCTTTTCAGTTTCTCTTTAAAATCTCTGAAAATACAATTTAATCTAAAATACAATTCAATAATTCTGGCTTTCATCATTGGCCGATAGAGGGAGGCTGAGTGTGGCTGAGGGATGTTTCACGAAGTAGCTGTAGAGTGGCTAAATGCATAACCAATTCTGAGCCTTGAAATGTGCTGAGTAGAGGATTTGGGGGCTCTCTAATCCTTGGATTCTTGTCTGCCCTCATGCTTTTCAGAGAGGTCCATGTGTTTCGGTCATGTCCTATACAATTAGCAAGTGTATCTTGTTAAGTTTAAGTCTATCTCTTGTAAATTCACCAAGGATTTATTACATGGGCCCCTGAAGGTTTCCCTTTCAAATGGCCATAGATTTTATATTCAAATCATTATTCAACGGTCACTCTCATCCTGGCTTTAACTCTGTGGTTCCCCTGCCTCCAGGGAAGTTAAGGACGTGAAGAGTGGGGGAACAAACACAGTTCTTAGAATTGTCACACTGAAAGCAGAAGATGAAAATACTGTTGTAGCATACCAGGTGATCAGAGGCTGTGTTGGCACTGAAGCCACCAGCCTTGTCTCCATACTCCCCCATCCCCAACTTGGGATTGAGGCAAGACATATAATATATCTCTTCTCCTGTGATGGTGACAGGAGACTCACTTTTCTATCATTTGAAGCTTTGATCCTGTCACAACACTGAAAGTAAATTGATCCCATGTCTCAAGTCTGAGCTGGGCATGCTACAGTTTGCCAAGAGCCATTCATTGGCCTGCTTTCCACCAATCAAGAGTTTGTATATTTTCATCCAAAAAACAAAAGACACAGTGTATACCCTGCTCTCATGAGGCCAGAATGAGCCAGAAGATGGGAGTTTCACTAGTTTAGCTCCTGCTAAGATTTAAAAAGCCTAGTTTACAAAATACATAAACAGACTTTGAGGCTGTTTCAAAGCCTCTGCCCATTTGCAAACTCAGGTGTACTGACAATTATTCTCCCACTTTGTTTTTCACCATCAGATTTTATGATAAGACCAGGCTGCTGTGCTCTTCTAAAGCACTAACCTGCTTAAAAGTAAAAATAGAAAAGCACAATAACCAGTTGTCTTCTGAGTCAGCTAGACTCTGCATATACTGCAATTAGCCCAACGGTTTGTGAAAGAATACTGATGTAACCTCACCCTGGTCTCTAACAGTGCTGAGTCATTTCTCCACGAAAGGACTCACAAAGCAGGCTTATTTCTCATCTTTTCTCAATCAGGTTTAATTATATTATTATGGTATTTCATCCCTATAACCTCTCCATTCTTTTCTGAGTCATTGTTTTTCAATTCCATAATTTAATTGGGAAAAAAATAAGTTCATCTCAAATGTCAAATCTGTGTGTGTACACATTATGTCAGAATTTCAAAATTGGTGTCAACATGAGTGAACCAGTGTGAACATTCTAAAAGCTAGATCAAGTTAATATTGTCTTGAAAGGATATCTTTTCTTATATTAGCACAAAGGTAATATTAGGATTTAGGTATAAAGGTGACATGTGTTAAATATAATTAACAAGCAACTCATTCTTTTTCTGTACATTTAAATATTTAATCAGAATGCTTTGTTAGTGGTTGCAGAGAATGAGACCATTCATGCCTTTATTAATTTATTCAATACATATTTACTGGGCATTCTCTGTGTGAAAAGTTTTATATTAGGCAATGCAAGTGCTAAAGATAAAGAAAGTAGGGAACTCATAGCTCACCTGCCAGTAAAACAGGGAAGAGTAAACATGAGCCCATAGAAGTACAAACCAAGGCCATGTGAGAATCAGAGCCGTTTAAGTCTTAGCATCTGGTTGAAACCTTCACTTGGAAGGGTTATTTGATGAAGGTGAGATATGTTGAACAGAAAGGGATAGATATTTCAAGTAGAACAGGTATTAGGGAAAAGAGTTGGAGGTGACAAAGCATGGGCTATGTAATAGGAGTAGCCTAAGCCAGGCAGGCTACTGGAATGGAAGAGTAGAATTTGGGCCTGAAATGACAGGTTGAGTTTAGCCCATGGAGGGCCTTGAAAATCAAATTAAAACTCTGCTGGCTAATGACAAGAATACATGGAGTTTTCACCTTGACCAAACAATTATTTGAAAAATAAAAGCATTAATTGAACACACTTCTAGGCAGAACCGAAAATTTTTCTTCTGACAGCTTCAAACATTTTTGTTTCTTTGTTTTAATAAACTTAGGCAAACTGTACCGGTTCATGGTTTTCTGCTATGTGGGCTCCAGTCCTGAATCTGTTTGTCTTTATTTTGTGATGTTCCTCTACATAACGTTTACTATTCTCACCTAACAACTAATAACACTTGGAAGTTTTCTTTAAAGGCATCTGACATCAAACAATGAACAAAACAGAGGGCGTAGACTCCCTAAAAAAAGAAAACATATGAATGTACCTCAGGAAATCATACTTTGACGCTAGTGATGCAGTTTTTCAAAGGCCAAGAAATATTTGCAGAGTTTATAAGTGTACTCTTTCTTCCCCTCTTCAAGCCAAGGAATATCAAATAACAAACACTACCAGTGCTTACTCAGATTTGGCTGTGAGGCAAGCTGAAAGCAATATGCCTACCCTACTTTCTACCATTTTACCTCACACAGAGATTCTCTTTTCTGAATAGCTTTTGCAAAATTATAGCTGTAGGTATGTTTGCAAAGAATTGTATAAATGTATCCTCCTAATCAGTGCTAGAGATACGTAAGCTCAAAGCAATATTGCTACCTGGCCTAACACTGTCTTTACCTTTAACAGATTTCAATCAATTCCAGAAGCTTCTGAACAAATTAGCATTGATCAATTGCATTCATATTTTAAAAGGTTCTTATCAATTAATGTTAATCAATATTTAATATACCCTCTTGAAAAAATTATTAGAACACAATCAATATTTACATTTTTATATATTTGTGACATTTTCAATGTACTCAAATTATTTTAATATGGAACATTTCACTTTATTTTCAATTCTCAATAAACAATTCAGACGCAATTTATAAAGGCATATACAGATCCTCAAAGATCAGGTTAGAATGTAAAAGTCGTCTTTAAACATATGTGAATCTAGAAACTGACCCACGTTGCTGTAGATACAGACAGATAATGTTCCAAAAGGGAATCTGAAAGGAGAAAAGCAAATAGATCTGAGAGGTTCTTATGAGTAGAAAATCATAATAATAAATTTGAATATAACACCAAGATGACTCAATAAGTTAAGATTTTATATATACATATATATATGAATATACATACATATATATATAGAGAGAGAGCATTTACTATGTGCCTTGCATGTGCTGAGTACGTTTGCAGATTAACTTAGTTCCAAACATTCTACCCTTCCTTAAAAATCATAGTAATAATAACAATGATAATAGCTAATATTTATGAAGTTTGCTAATTTCCAGGTACTATACTAAACCATTTTACTTGTATTATCTCATGGCATTCTCACAATAATCCCATGAGATGCACAATAATCCTATGAGATTTTACAGATGCAGAAAGAGAAGTGAGGATGTTAAATGATATACCCAAAGCTACATACACTGCTAGCCATTTTTCCCTTAGAAATGATGACACTATGGTTGTTGAAATGGGGGAAAGGTCACCTGTTCCAAACAGGCATTATGTGAAAGCAATTGTCTAGCTGTTCATCTTACGCATTTCCCTGTTTTCCTGAACACACAGCTGATTTTCCCAGTCCCCTCTGCAGTTAGAAGTGGCCACATAACTGAGATCTGGCCAAGGAAATGTAGAGAAAAGTGATAAGTACCACTTCCAGGCCCGGGCAATAACCTCCCCCCCCACGCCCTGCGCCCCCCACCCCCCGCCCCCGTCTTTCTCATTCCCACAAATCTCCATTCTTTCTCTTTCCTTCTGCCAGGTAGATGTCAATGCCCATAATAACTGTTAAAACCATGGGTTGGAGATGGCAAAGCCTCATCAGTTTTGGTTCTTGAATGGCTGGCTGTATGATGTAGTTACTAACCTCTCCCCAAAAGCTATTTAGAGTTGATGTGAAGGAGACATAAAAGTCTATTGTATTAAGCCATTGAGATTTCTGTGTTTATCTATCGTAACATCTAGCATTTACTTTAATTAATAAAGGCTGCTTTCTATATTTCAAATATTTATATGCCAGATATGACTTTACCAAAATTTAGAATCCAGTTTCCTCAAATGCCTTCTCTTGTTGAGAAAGGGAGTTTGCTTTCTATACCTGCTATAGTAGTCAGAGCCCCTTTAACTTGCATCAACAAGAAGACTTGTACAAGGTACAGGAGAAGTAAGAGAGACCAAGAGCAGACCTCTGCTCCTCTGCAGTGATAGGCAGCCACGGCTCCAGCTAAAATCATCCTCCATAGCACTGCTGGCAGCTTGGTCATCACTGGTGATTCTGTGGGGTTCTGGCACCTTCCAGAGTCTCAGAAAGCTTATAGTGGCTTTCCCTTGGCTTTGATCCTTCAACCCTTCCAATAGTTTTATAAACACCTAAGAATGTAATCCCTTCCAGCTTAAAATACCTAGAGGAATTTCTATTTTTCTAACCAAAGTCTGATGGATATAATACAACTTCTTTTTCTCAAGGCAATTGATCCTTGTTTACTGCCATTCAGATTATTTTCCCTGCCCACATAGCTCTCCAAAGTTGACATTAGATGGACCTCAGGCTACAAAATTCCCTATTATTAAAATCTCACTGTCAATAATAACCATCAATGCAGGAACAGCTTCATGGATGTAAGACGTGTGCAGTTGCACAGGACCCCAGACTCAGAATGGCCTTACACTTAGTGTAATGCTTGGCTGACGATTCCTTCAAATTCTTGATAATTTTTTAAGAAGGTGCCCTGCATCTTCATTTTGCACTGAGCCGTGCAAATCACATAGTTGTTGCTGCATCAATGATAGTGTTTGGCCAAGGGGAAATACTCAAAGAGAGAAATGCAGGTGCTTAATCTTTTTTGGCTCTCTGGTTCAAGGTGGCAACACATAAAGAATAACCCTGCACCTACCCTCAAGACCCCAACACCACCCACGCACCCTTCTAATCATGGTGTTTACACTATTGAGTAGAGGAGGAAACTGTAAGAATGTGATCAGGATATGCTGAAAACAAAATACAGCAAATTCAAATTTTCTGATAGTTCTTTGCATATTTAAGAGTGGAGACCCTTGTATTTGGCACAACACCTTAATGCTTCTTTTCAAGACATGCAAACTTGGGCCCCAGACAATAGTCTGGAGTAGGATTTGAGAGTTCAAGTCCTCTGCATAATAAAATACCAAGAATTTTGTTGCAGTAGCTAGTGGTAGGAAACTGGAACTTTGAAAGAGGCGATATGGAAGAGGGATGGATCCTCTTGACATGGCAGGGTTTCGGGGCCTAATAAAGGCTAATATCAGCGAGAATGTCTTTGTGGCAGAGAATGGTTATGTTTTCTTGAAACAGTGCTGCTTACATTCAAATTGAATATTTTTCCTGTTCTGTGTTTACATGACAACAACCAAATCCCTGACTCCATCTCTTTCTCTGTTGTGACCATCTTTCTTTCCATCATCTAACTTTGAGGAAAAGTCAGTTGTGAGCGGCCTTTTTAGAGGTATCTTAAAAGTTTGATGGGGCAAGACAGGACAGAAAATGGCCAGCAACCATGAAAGACAAATCCACGAGCCGGGATTTGTAGGGAGAGGTGACACCATAACATAGGGTGTTTGCAGCACTTTGGAAACGTTGAGTACAACAATGGACCTCATAAAGTGTATTGAGTGAAGGCTTAAGTCACTTTATTTGGCTAGGAAGTGAAAGGGAGGCCACAGAAGTCAAGAGGACTTGGAGGCATCCAGAGTTCACCAATATGTCCTAGGAATGAATTACCATTGGAAATAATGGGAGATGAATACATAGAAGAAATCAATATGACAGATGGAAATAGAAGGCTGGTCCAGGGTTAAGCTGAAGAGTAGCCTACTGAACAGAGATCCAAGAAAGAAATCTCACTGCCTGTAGCAACTTTTTCATTTAATAGAATCCCATTTATTAGAATCCAGGTTATTTCACAGGCATAAAACTCACTTTCCAAATGTACTAGACAAAAAAAAAAAAAAAAAAGATTAAGCTGAAACAACATTTTTTCAGTTCTTTATCCAGAAACAAAAGCAACAGTTTACAAGCCAAGCCACACTTGCAGCATCAAGGCTCAAAATTGAGTGTCTCCTCATATATAACAAGCTCATATAAAAGGTTTTTTTCCCTGAGAAAATAATATCACACCCTCATTCCAAATATTTACAAGGCAGTTAACAAAATTGTGCCTGGATTCACAAAGTTTATCCAGGAACTCAGTATTTATTTATGAGTAGAATGGGGCTTCTTAGAAAAACATCAAGTAGGGCCACCTAAACATGGCCCTTGAAGAATGCACATAATAACAAAAGTCAGATTGCTCTCAATTACATAACCTTGACAGCTTCCACATCACAGAGCTCTGAATTACAGGCAGAAGAAGAAAGTTATTCTTAGACAAAGATAATATAGTTTGAGAGATGGTACTTTTATTCTTTAAAATCAGACATCTTTATTTAAGTACTTCCAGACTTTTTCTTGTTGACAAGACTACATTAACGCCTTAACATACTGCAAATTCATATTTATCCAACACATACTGTATATAAAAAATTGCTTACTCGTTGGGCAAACATTCAGACATGCTTTCCAACCCACATTCAGAAACCAAAATCGTTACTCACACAAGGTTACTGACACAAGGGTATATCACAAACACCAAAAAGCTCACTTTTTACCTAGTCTCAAAAAAAAAACAAAAACCCAAATACATAATAATAGTGTGGATTGTATTGCTCCTGAAATAATATATCTGCAGCATTACAGATTAATTGTTCTCCTGGGTGATTTTAGGCTCAGGTCAGTTTAATAAATTTTGAACATGTCATCTACTAAATTATGAATCACCAAGAAGACCTACTCACCTAAAAATTGTTCTATTGTTTCAACTGCAACTTTAAAAAATCATCATCTATAGCATGAGAAGATTAAATTACCTGTTTTTTAATTTTAGCAAGCAATGGAGTGTGTCTACCTGTTGGATCCTCTGCCAACAGACAAAAGGCTGCGAGGAGTACACTTTGGATGCTATCAATTAAGGAAAGGTGGTTCATTAATCTTTACTGTCAGCGCCTGAGTTCTGCTCCGATGGCTCCTGTGGTATGCAGTTCAAACCAAGACCCCTCCAGCTAAGTTCACCTTGTGAAAGGATAACTTAAGCTCTTCCTAGTTAATAGTGAATTACTTAAAAATAGCTAATAACATATATGGATATGAGAAAAAATGTTTAACAAGTTCTTGTGTTCATTCATTCAGTCAATATTGTGTACTCATTAATTGTCAGGAATTCTACGCAAAGATTAATCAAACTGTGTCAAAGAAGAATCTGATATCAAAGAGCTATTTTTGGAACTTGACTTCTATGCTTACACTAAGAGAGGTTGAAGCTGAAAAGAAAAAATGATGGCTACTCTCCACATTCTTAGAAACTGAAAGTCCAAGCATATCTTTTAGAGAACTTGCTACAAATCATATAGTGTTTTAAGAAGAAGCCAAACCACAAACCAAACATCGATTCCGACTCACAGCGGCCCTGTAGGACACAGTAGAACTGTCCCATAGGTTTCCAAGGCTATAATCTTTACGGAAGCAGACTGGACATCTTTCTCTGGGGAGCAGCTGATGGGTTTGAACCTCAGACCTTTCAGTTAGCAGTCGAGTGCTTAACAACTGCATCCCTGTTGTTGTTGTTGTTGTTGTTAGGTGCCATCAAGTCATTTCCAACTCATAGTGGCCCTATGTACAACAGAACGAAACACTACCCAGTCCTGCGCCGTCCTCATAATCATTGTTATGCTTAAGCCCATTGTTGCAGCCACTGTGTCAATCCATTTTGTTGAAGGTCTTCCTCTTTTTCACTGACCCTCTACTTTACCAAGCATGGCATCCTTCTCCAAGGACTGATCCCTCCTGACAACATGTCCAAAGTATGTGAGACATAGTCTCACCATCCTTGCATCTAAGGAGCACTCTGGTTGTACCTCTTCCAAGACAGATTTTTTTCCTTCTTTTGGCAGTCCATGGTATCTTCAATACTCTTCTCCAACACCACAATTCAAAGGCGTCAATTCTTCTTCTTCGGTCTTCCTTATTCATAGTCCAGCTTTCACATGCATATGAGATGATTGAAAACATCATGGCTTGGGTCAGGTGCACATTAGTCTTCAAGGTGACATCTTTGCAAAGTATTATAGTGACATGTGCAAAGACCTGGAGATGGAAAACCGAAAGGGATTGAACTGCAGGACTAGGGCTCCCTTAAGAAGCAATGCCATCTAAATCAAGGCTGAACTTGGGCTTGCTTTATCATCACAAATTAATCTTTAATTACATAGAATTGGGGGAAAAAAAACTATTTCAGGTGAGCATTAAAAAAAAGTTAAACTGAGAGCACATGATAATATATTAATCATCTCCAATCTGGTTAAATTTGGTATGTAATACATTTGAGGGTACATTTCATTATTATTATTGTTAATTATAATTTTAATGAAATGAATGATATTAAAAGGCAAAACCTGAAACAAGCATTTGTGGAATGAATAAATTCTGAAAAGCCAGTTACTTACAGAGTTGATGTGACTATTAATCCACTAGAATAATTAACTCCAATAAATTTTTGGTAACTAATGGAAGCTTTATCAGTTAGTGTCCAACCAGGAGAACAGAAACCAATCACTAATTTAAGTGAACGGAATTTATGCAGAGGATTGGTTTCAAGGGTGATCCAAACTAGACCCACTGCCATCAAGTCAATTTTGACTCATAGCGACCCTGCAGGGTTTCCAAGGCTGTAAATCTCTGTGGAAGCAGACTACCACATCTTTCTCCCTCAGAGCAGCTGGTGGTTTTGAACTGCCGACGGACCTTTCAGTTAGCAGTTGATCACTTTAACCACTGTGCCACCAGGGCTCCTTTCAAGCGTGATAACCAAAACCAAACCCATTGCCATCAAGTTGATTCCAACTCATTGCAACCCTATAGGACAGAGTAGAACTGACCCATAGAGTTTCCAAGGAGTGCCTGGTGGATTCAAACTGCTGACCTTTTGGTTAGTAGCCACAGCACTTAACCACTACGCCACCAGGCTGATAGGAGAGTGAAAAAGCCAAATAGGTTAACAGTGAAGTAACCTAGGGATTATCAATGGCAGGAAACCACAAAGGGACACAGAGGAGAGATATTGTCACCAGAGCCCAGGGGCCATGGTTACATGGAGGAAGCTGTAATCATGGCAGGCTTCTCTGGCAGGAGATTAACATAATGCAGACAGAGATACTGCCAAAGCAGAGAGGGAAGGAAAAGGAACATCCTACCTGCTCCCTTCCTCTTTTCCTCCAATCTCTTCACAATGCCAACCTGGTTGGCAGTCAGACACGGGAGGTGGGTAATGCAGCCTGCAAGGGTCTCATCCTCTGTGATGCAGAGCATAGCAGAAGGACAAGTGATGGATCCCAGTCAAAGAGGCCCAGAATCTCTATGGTGGCTATCAGCTATCTGTGCCTAGATTCACACTGTTCCTTATTATTTCTCATTTCTGTGGCAGGAAGAGGCAGAGGCTGTTTGTTGGGTTTCACTATAAACTCTGAACTGGTTATGCTCTGTTTTCTCCTACTACTGATACATTATCTGGGCTATAGGAAGCTGATCTATGCAGACTAAATTACCCTAGTTTATTTGTCATATGGCTTCTCATTGGAGGCAGCAGGAGGTCAGAGGGCAGGAGGAGGAAGAGAGCAGATATCTCTGATCTACTTGTTCCCAACTCTGTAATTATATCTCAGCAGTTACACTGTCCCACTATGACTTGTTTCTCTAACTTGGCTATACATTAAAATTACTTTGGAACCTTTTAAAAGGGCTAATGTCCTCATTAAAGACAAATAAAATCAGAATCTTTAGGAAAGGGGCCCAGGTATCAGTATATTTTAAGTATCCCCAGGTAATCCCAATGAGCAGATAAGATAGAGAACCACTGTTCTAGGACAACAGCTTTGCTGGTGCCCTGTCCTCCATGGCTCTAGCTTTCACTGGGTTCTAATAATACCATCTTCGTCTTGCTCCTTTAGGCCTAGGGCAGTGGTAACAGCTTCCAACACTTGCTGGTCTCTAAGATTCAAAATCTTATGTGGTTTCCTCAACTCTACCTATACTTCTGTAAGTAGTCCTTTAATTAAATTCTATTCATTTGAACAATCTGGGGAAAATTATATTTCCTACCAGAATCCTTTGCTAAGCTCCTTTGTTGCATAAGAGAACAAAAATAGTGAACTAGTGAACTGATAAGCATAAGATAAACAAACAAAACATAATCAACAACAAAAAATGTCTAAAACGGAGATACAATTAGAGATGGACACACTCTAATTCAACACTTAGATCCCAAAAGAGAAGCCTGGGGAATATATGTATATATATATGTATACATATATACATATATACATATATATATACATACATACACATTTTTAAAGTAGCCAAGTTAAATTTACTTTGGAGGAGGAGGTGTGGCTTGCAGTTTCAAGCTGTAAATTCCACTTGCTGGCACTAATCCCTGTGTTTACTTAGACTGTGTGCTCACAGCCTGGGAACAGAGCACCTCAGCAGGATTCCCACCTGGTCTTTGCTGTCTCCTTTTATGTGAAACTGATGCTTGCCTTATAGTTTTGTGCTGCTACTTTGAGGAGACTTGCTGGAAAGCATCAAAGGGGCCAGTGAGAGAACTACAGGGCATAACCGCAAGTCACAATCAAGCAGAGACACAGAGTCATCCCAATCACAGAGAGCAGGACTCTAGCAGGGAGGGAGGCACACTGGCTTCTCACCATATATCAGATCCCTTGCTTGTTGCCAATTGTCCCACACTCCACAAAGACAGGCTGAGAGGTGAGAGTTGAACCACTGCATGGACTATGTGACTTATTTAAAACAAAAAAAATCATTGATTCAGAGTCTTTGGCATAAATTCTGTCTTTTTTGTCCTTTCCCTCCTCAAAGTGAAAGCATTTAAGACACAGATCTTGTCTTTGACAAGCATCAAAGAGATGTCCTTTTCAACTTATTTGAGGCTAATTCCAGAAACGGAGCAGTAATCTATACAATTTAGGAGACGATTAATCACTATATTAAATTTTTTTTGGTTAATTACATTCTCCCTCCCTGTCAAGATATTTTTTCAGGAACCATATATTGCTTGAATTTTTTTTTTTCTTTAAACAATCTGAGATTAATGGGCATGCTTGTGTGTGCATTTATTCAATATAATTTTAGTATGTGGTCTTTAGGACAGTTGTCCCGAATTTGCCTCTGACCAGGTTGGTGACATTTGATAGGTCATGTCTCCTTACTTGCAAAATGAGGGTGCTGGAGAGAGTAACCTCCAAAGATCCCTTTCCTGATTTAACACTCTATTGATTTTTCCCCTATTTAGTACTTCAGATAACTTGTAATGACTGTTGTTGTAAACTTCAGACCATCATCAGAGATCTATGGTGGATCACTCCCATAGATGCTGTTTAGAGAGCTAACCAATAAGTAATGGACAGTTGAGACTATACATTGGAGAAATAAAAGCCATTGGCATTTTTCAAATGGAATCATAACTGGAAGAAAAATAGCTGGCCATGAAAAAGTATCTCAACAGCAGAAATAAAGTTATTATTTATTTTCAAAAGAAAAGTCTCTCAGAAAATTATCACATTTATGTGTAAAGGGTCACCCTAAAAGAGAAGATCAATTCACTAAATATTTACTGCATTTATTCTCTGGAATATTTGCTGTGATAGATATTCCAGAGGTCACCTGAGGGTAGGCACTATGATGATAATAGTAACTCCATCGATAACAATAATAGCATTTACTGAGCACATACTATACACAGGTAGTGTTCTAAGTACTTTACATGAATTAAATCATTTCTAAAGAAAGAGCCTTTGTCTTTTACTTATATCCATATGAGTCAGAATTGACTCAACAGTGACTGGTTTTGGTAACAGTTATGATAACAATAATATAATTATAACTAACATTAATAGTACTTATTATTTGTCAGATATTAAAGACCTTTTACATATCCTATTACCTTTGAGTCAATTCTGACTCATAGCAACCCTGTTGGACAGTGTAGGACTGCCCCGTAGGGTTTCCAAGGCTGTAATCTTTACAGAAGCAGACTGCCACATCTTTCTCCCATGGAGCAGCTGGTGGTTTCAAAGCACACACCTTTCAGCTAGCAGCTGTGCTCTTAACCACTGTGCCACCAGGGCTCTTTCTAGTACTACATGGAAATATTAATTGTTAGTTATAATATTTAATGTTATTGACCTTAAATGAATATTCCTGCAAATTAACACTTAATTTTATAACTGCGTCCTGTCCTCTAAATTAAAGCTCTCACTTTACTCATTTAATCCTCGTAACAACCCTTTGAGGTGGCTACTATTATTATTGCCATTTTACAGATAAATAAACTGAGGCTCAGATTTGCTTGAAAGCATGTCTAAGGTCACACTGCTATTAAGTGGAATAACTCTATTTCAACCTAGCTGTCTCGACAGCACTATGCTGCAATCTTCCTGCCTACAGGAGTGCCATAAACCTCCTACCCTTCATGAGTTCACATCGACAAGTGCACACCTTAGTAAAGTGCTGCATATATAGACACCCTGTATTCTGGGTAGTTAGAATATAAAATTCCAGAGTTTGAATGTCAAAGGGAATTTATTGGATTTCTCAGACCTCCTCTAACAGTAATATCTAAGATCCTAAGGATTACTTACCCTGTAACACAATTTTTCTTCAAATGCTGTCTTGACACAGTTTGGAAGCCCGGCTGCAGGCCGGTCTGTTTTTCTTCAGTAGCTGATTAAGTCTACTTTCCAGCCACTCCCCTTATCAGGTTCTTACAATCCTGGGCCACTATTCAGCCATCCCAATTACCGAGAGCCAGGTAACCAACAACTAGGGACAGCCCCTATGCCCCCTGAACCTACAGAATTATTTAAAGTGTCCAGTCCCCGGAAGGCCTCAAAACTTTGCTAAATCCAGTCCCGTCTGCCATACGTAAGTCCTCTCCTATATTTCCAGCTTGATGTTACCTTGTCCCTGGGTGCAACCTCCTGTGTAGCCCTGTGTCACGGCATGCTATGCCTCCCTGTCTCTGGGAACTGTGAGTATAATAAACCCAGGTATTTTTCATGACATTCCTCATTCCTCTTTCCTGCTTTGCACTTGACTTACCATCCCACAAATTTGTTAGAGCAGAACCATTCTCCCACATTTTCAGGCACACAATATGGATCCAGATTTCATTGTTTCTATATATTTTTTTTTTCTACCACCAAATCCCGAGGAGATCTTGAGACTTTTCCACCCAGGATAAATAACAATATAAGAAATTCTGCTGGCCAATGGCATAGCAGGTCACTGCCACTTCGTCTTCCTCTTGTGGAGAATTTCCCTCAGAACTCTGCTTTGCGTTAAGCCACATTCCCCAGCTGCACTCTCTGGGCATATTTATTACCTGGCCGCATGCGCCAAATCTCTAAGTAACAGGTACAATCAATAAAAATGCATCATGTGACTCACTTTCTAGCAAATATTCTACAAGTGAGGCTGTTATATAAAACATTTCCCTATTAACTAAATAACTCCACAGAAGTACTAATTGTTAGTTATTAATATTTAATTTTATTGACCTAATGTGAAAATCTCTTTAAATTAGTACTTAATTTTCTAACTGCCTCCTTTCCTCTAAATCAAAATGTTCACTTTATGCATTAATCACCTATTAATTTCATGGCTTTTAATTCAGAGTTTTATGAATTCAGACTATTTGTAACTGTGGTGGTGTTACATCTGAGTATATGTGGTCACACCTCAATGGAAATTCAGCTATAGAAATTTCCTTGATAAATTATCTAAAAACAACGTGTACATGGGGAGTTAATGGGCACCAGTGTTAGGTTGCTTTAAAATGCAGCACGTAAGGAAGCTAAAGAACATCTCCCTGTACACAGCAGTACAATTTCAACAGACAATTATAAGAGTCTTCACCCTGTTCAGCTCTATCTGACAACAAGTGATGGGGTACCCAGAGCCTGTGAGTGCAGGAAAAGAGTTTTCAGGGAGAGTTCATGAAGGGCAGGAGATATGAGGATGAACATTCTTGGTCGGCGGACTGCATGAGCAAAGTTTGGAATCAGGAATGAAACTAGCCTGGGTGGAGGATAGTAATTGATGAGCAGCCTTGCAGAACAAAGACATGGCCTGGGGACATAGGATTGTTCAGGAAAACATCAGAACAAACAAAGGGACCTTGAGTGAGGAAGTGGTGAGATTTGGAGACCATCTTCTGGAAGGATAAATCTAGCTATGTTTTGTTCATGCTGGACTGGAGGGGTTAAGACTCTGAAATGAATATTCTTCTCATGTAACTGGCTTTACAATTGGTGACAACTTAGCTGAGATAAAGCATACAGCATTGTATAATGGAAGACTGAAATGAGATAATGCAAATATGAAAAAGCACTCTACAGTTAAGAGGCTTCAATAAAATAATACAATGATGGCGACAATGGTGGTAGCAACTGTCTCAAACTGTCTTCATTTCATTGTCTATGGCCTTGCTATTCACATGGGCATTATCCAGGATCTTGCTAGAAACACAGGATCTCAGGCCCCACCCCAGACCTGCTGAATTAGAATCTGTATTTTCACAAGATCCCTGGATTATGCATGTCCTCATTAAGGGTTGAGGAGCACTGGTCTAGTGGAGCCAGAAATCAAATTTGGGAAAATAGTCTGGCAATCTAAATTGCCATTTAACAAGTAGATTGCCTAGTTATTCACGCCTTCATTTTATAGTCATAATAGAATAGAAAAACAACAAGAAACCCAATGTTCACTGTGGGTACAGATTCAACAGGGTATGTTTTGTGTATTTAGAATTCTAACTAAGTGGCTCCCCTCACCCCCGCACCTCTTTTTGAATGCTGGCCCCTGTTTTACTAAACCTTTATCCAAGTCAAGTATAGGTATAACTTACAACGTCTAGACTTTCTGCCAAATTTTACCAAGTGAAGTCAGATAATTAAGCTCTATTGAATCTTGTGCATATTTATTTTAATTAAATTCTATTTAACTGCCACCAGACAGCATTACTGGGGAAAAAATCCAAATTAAATTTGATCAAAGGCAACATGATTAGGTTGCAGGATTTGTGTATGCAGAGGGGGTAGAAAAAGAGAAAAGCCCCAGAATCTTTAATGAAACTAAGTACTTAATGCAATAAGACAGAGCTTGATAAGTTTAACAGAAAGCCATACAGAGTGCAATGGGACCTTTATATCTATTCTGAAATCTTTCTTAAATAACAGGCTTCATTTTAAGGCTTAGAAATGACAACATTTTAAACTGTTAGAAGCTCTGTACAAGGTGATTGCTTAGCCATACTAAATTTTTATTTTTCTATGTATTATCTGTCAAGATTACTTAATATTTTAGATGACCACAATTTATCTAGTCAATGGACTATAAAACACATACCATAAAAGATAACATCTTTAAAAATACTTTCATGTTCTTAATGGGAATTTAGTCTCTTTTCAAATGATCAAGGATAAATAAAAGCTTGTAATAGATACACAGATGTTAATGTAACAGTCTTACACTAAGTCATTGTATGCCAGTCAAATCAAGAGATAAGAAGTGAGCTATGCCTTATTAAAAAAAAAAAAAACAGAGTAAGAGCACTAAAAATCTGACCTCTGCCTCAGCTCATTCACTGTATCTAAGCATGAAGGGTTATGAAGCACCTTTTGTTGGACTATTGAAAATAATGCTGTTTGGAAAGATTCAGTGAAAATTCTGATGCTGTTAGATCAGAGATGAATTTACCATGAACTAATGAAACGTAAGCGTTAAGGCCCTTTGCTTATATGGGCTCCTTTTCGGGTCTTGGGCAAGGTCCTAGCAATGTGTTCACATGGTATTATATTTCTTTAATTAGCAAAAATGAACAACAGTCATGGTAACAAGCTAGTTAATGATAATTAATTCCAATGGCATTTAAGATGTGTCCCTGCACAGAAATGCTGAAATGCCCTAAAATCTTGCAGTTCATCATAAAAGAGGCCTGAAGTGGTCTTCCTAAATTTGACCACAATTCTAACAATGAACATTATCAAGAAAAAGTTATCAAATGGAAGCTTTTCTCAACTATCAATACATTTTTATAATTTATTTTATTTTCGTTACTGTTGTTGACAATATGCATAGCAAAACATACACCAATTCAACAATTTCTGCATGTACAATTCAGTGACATTGATTACATTCTTTGAGTTGTACAACCATTCTCACCCTCCTCTTCTGCATTGTTCCTCCCCCATTAGCATAAACTCACTGCCCCCTAACTTTCAAGTTATCTAATCTTTCAAGTTGCTGTTGTCAGTTTGATCCCATATAGAGCGCAATGCTCAAAGCAGACATTCTTTACCATCTGAGCTAAACTACTGTTTGGTTTTAAGAAGACTTCAGGGGATATTTTTCATTTAAGATTTAAAGATTATCTCAGGCCAGTAGTTTCAAGGGTTTATCCAGCCTCCACGAACTACTAATAAGTTTTAAAAATTCCATCAACTTAAGAAAAAACTGAATTATCTTTATATTTTCTCTATTCAAATTATTATCAAAATGTCATATGAGGAACTAAAATATGTAGGGAAAAGGGAGTATAGACGTATGTCATGGAGTTCATACTAAGACTAAAATTAACTACAATATGTTTGTTTTCTGAGTTTAGGGTTGTTGGAGATATTTATAAACTTTTAAAATTTTGTAATTTATTGTGATCTATTTCCGTCTAAATAAAAAACACATAATACCTGATTTTATATTCATAATTTGCTTTTCCTTAAAGTAGGTGCACCGCAAATGTTGTGTAAGTTTCAGTCCCCACAAAACCTGGATTTGTCCCTGCATTAAATACAGATGTTTACTGTTGAGTGACAAGCTTAAGTTTTTTAAATTAACCTTGTAGTGTAAAATATAATCTATTTCATCTCCATTGCATCAAGTATTATACCAGAGTCCAACCTAAAATGCCCTAAAATAAAAGTAGGCAGACAACCCAACCACATTTATTAAGATATTTCATGTGTTAAGTATGGGTCCATCAAGTATCAGTATTCTATGAGCTATCAGTTAAGTGCACCAATACAGTGATATATATTACCACAAAGGCCATATAGTTAACAAGGTTCCAAGATCCCTATTTTTTGACAAACCAAATTCAAGAGTAGGCATTCAGTAGCCACCAATGATTGCCTTTATCACAGCAATTTCTAATTTTCTAATGATGGAACAGGCTGTCCTTTTTATGCAAAGGGTAATCCTACTTATCTGACAAAAAGTTTCTCCTGGCAAAGACAGATTTGCTGGAAAGCATCTACATTCTCTGACTGGGGCCTCCCTGCACTCAAAGACAAAAGTCAGGGTGACGATGAGGTTTAAAGTGTCCTTCTGGGGTCATGGAGTAGGTTAAAACTAAATGGCTTGCAGTAGAATTAAGCCCTTAATTCTGACCTCATTACCCCAGGATTCCAACCAAGTGTACAAACTGGCCACCTGCCTTAAGAGACACAGAATACAATCGAATGCAGCTGAAATGCACTCTGAGGGATAAGTGGGGTCCATTTAATTGTAGCTATGCCTAGTGGTCCCTTTACATTTTCTCATTACTCATTACATTCTTGTCATTTCTCTCATTTCTAGCTTCAAAAAAAGAAAAAAGTGAACAAATAAATTGTTTTCCACTTTGTTCCTTACAGATGTCTGATAAAGATCTTATAAGCAAATACTTTGCCACCACCACAGTGTTTCTAAAAACTCACTTCTCATAAGTTCTTCTTCTCATGCAAGTCATGCTAACTAACTCCATCAGTGTAACATAGTCAACGTGTGTCAGAGTAGAACTGTGCTCCATAGGGTTTTTAATGGCTGATTTTGCAGAAGTAGATCACCAGGTCTTCTGAGGTGCCTCTGGATGGACTTTAACCTCCAACCTTTTGGTTACCAGCTGAACTTGTTAACCATTTGTACCACCCAGGGAATCCCAGTAAGGAAGGGAAAGGTGAGGAGACATATAGCTCTGTCACCTGTGTACACTTGCAAGTCCAGTAGCATCCTCCTCTTGGAGAGCCTATGCTAATATCTGATATGAGAGTATGCTTCAGAGATGGCTCTGTAATAGGGATCATGCTCTGTTGGTGCCCACTGGAGGTCACACTTCAGTACTGTGTCACAAAACCCCTCTACCCCCAGGTGTCCTCTTTGAGGTCTCATATACCCTCAAAACTTAAATTGCTACTTGTGCCTACGACTCCCTGATGCCTCCTCTCTCCCTGCCTAATCTTACCATTTGAAATGCTACCCATCTTTCAAGGCCCACCTCTATGCTACCTTCTCCATGAAATGTTTTATGATTGACTTCACTTCAGCACCCAAGACAGCATGTGGGTTGATTGTATTAAATGCCCTGGGTTCAAGTAGTGCCTTAAGACAGTTTGGTCCTTTGTTAAACAAGAATAATTATAGTATCCTGAAACAGGTTTGTTATGAGGACAAAAAGATTCTATATGAAGAGTACATAGGAAGTGCCCAATATAGTTATCATTTCTCACTTTGTTTACACCTACTTGATAACATTTGTCATGTTTTTCCTTTTAACTGTGTACATCTTTGTTCTGTGTACCTGACACTTTGTGTATACGACACTCTTGCCAACTTAACTAAGGGCAATTATTTTTTCACATTTATTTTAGTATTCTCATACCTCCTGAGACAACATTACATTTTACATATGAAACTCTGACTAGATATTTGTTGATTCAAATTAACCCCCAGAATAAACCAAAAACCCAAACCCATTGCCATCAAGTTGATTCCAACTCATAGCAACCCTATAGGACAGAGTAGA
>NW_004443978.1:14629015-14644374 GCF_000243295.1 Trichechus manatus latirostris
CCCCAGAATAAACCAAAAACCCAAACCCATTGCCATCAAGTTGATTCCAACTCATAGCAACCCTATAGGACAGAGTAGAACTGCCCCATAGGTTTTCCAAGGAGTGGCTGGTGGATTTAAACAGCCAATCTTTTGGTTAGCAACTCTTATCCACTATGCCACCAGGGTTTCTGAACCCCAGAGTAGTTTATCCAAATATATAATTTTTCCCTCTCTCAACCAAGAACTTTCAACTTTAATAAGCTGACTTGTAAATTGGGTAAAGGGAGATTAAACAGAATTTGTTAAGATTTTTAAAATGCCCATGTATTTCTTTGTAATGGTTCTGTGTTGAGGACCAAAGTTCATTAGCAACTAAACTAATCTCATTTTCCCAGAGGCCACAAATTCAAGGGAAGGTTAATCTGTTATTTGGCGTCCCACCTGTAATTTAGGAAGCTCTCCAGGGAGAATGAAATCAAAATGTTCCAGAGCTTCCAAAGCTCAAAAAGTCACCTGCGTAGTCTTAAACAAACAAATACAGTGAGCCATTCTTTTTAACTCTTTCCTTGAATGACAATTCACTTCTTTGTGTATTTCCCTTCCACTCAAAGGTGTGGCCACCTCTTTTCCTTCCTAGAAGACTCTTTTTTTCTGTCTTTTTTTAAAATTAATATGTAACCTCATTTTCCAATAGTATAATGCACTACATATCATAACACAGTCCTTGGCTCAGGGCTCTGAGGTCATTGCTATTGTGAAAAGCATTAGAAATGGCAAGTCTGGCCTCAACTCTCTCCCCAACTATTCATCCCTTTCTTATCAATCATAACAGCTCTTAACTACTTTATCATCTCTTCCTACGTTGAGGCCCCTTAAAGGTCAACATGTTCACATTTTAAAATTTACCAGTTTTTTGTCTTCCATTCCGACTAATGAGATACCTTATCTAGGATTTGAAATTGCCAAAAAATATATATTTCCTGCCAGTTCAAGAAATATTCAGCCTCTGAAAGTATCTGTCTTCTGAGAGCATCAGTAACCAGTTCACTTTCTATCACTTGAAATCAGTGTGTTGATAAGCAAACATAACAGATCATTTCCACATTACCAGCATCACTGTTATGATTACTGCTTTGCCTTTTTATTCCACAGGAAAATTCAGCTAACTTGATGCCCTGCTGTATATACTAATCCCTTCAATATTTTTAATTATTTAGAAGTTCCAGCTGCATATAAGACCAGAATATTTTAAATTCTACCCAAAAGTTTGGGGTGTTTTGGATTATCTCACCTCTTGTCCTTCAGAAAGAGGATTAAACAGCTCCTAAAATGGCAAAAGGGTGCAAATTAAATACTCCCGTTCACATACCTCTGATACTAGGATGGCAAACAAAACTCAACTATTTAATGCCTATTGTATGCTGACCCTTTTCACCTGAAGGAAGTCAACATGTGTGAATTTCTCCTTGAGTTAAACTTGTGAAGTTCTATTCTTCCCTGGGGTGAATAGATCTGCATTTTTCCGTTCCAAACTTCATTTCAATATCTTCATGAATGGTCTTCAGAATGCTGAATACTTTATAAGGCTGGTTTTACAATTGTCATAGGCCTTCAAATCATCCGTGCACTGCAGGCATAACATGTTCACCTTCTGGTCTTATCTTCATGCTCTTTGTGTTTCCAACTTAAATCAATTGCAAACAGAATTGCAATGTTCTGGATGACCCTGACATGCTCTATACTATGGCTCTCCTTCCCACAATTTTTTGTTGACATGTTAGTTGTTATTTTATTTGGTCATTGTGAACATAGCAATCTCTGGTAGATTTTGGATGGGGTGATAAAAGGAATAGTCTCTTCAGGAGTAAGAGAAGTAAGATTCAGCATCTATAATTTTCTTGCATCTTAATTTGCTATGATAAAACACAAACACCAGAGTGGGGGTCAGAAGTCTATGTTTATTGACAATAGGACTGCTGCCATCTGCCCTTGCTTTTTAGACATAGGAGTTACCACCTGTCAAGAGAGGGCTAGAGCAAGGACATCAAATAATGCCTGGCGGGCCCCCACTTTGTTCCCCACTGCTGCAATGCAGGCCAGTATGCTCAAATTAGAACTGCAACAATAAGACACCTTGTCTTCAAGGATGCCAAAGTAGTCATTAGAAATGTTTTCACACACTCTGGTGATAAAACAAAGGTCCCTAGATGGTACATTTTGCACTCAACTGCCGAACTATGGCAATTCAAACCCACCCAGTGGTCTTGTGGAAAATAGGCCTGCTGACCTGCTTTCCTTAAGATTACAGCCAAGAAACCCCTATGAGGCTCTTTAACACATGGGGTTGCAATAAGTCAGAATCTACTCGACAGCAACTAACAACAACAACAGTGACAAAACAATGGTGAGGTCAGGAGTAAGACCCGGATAAAGTTGTTGGAATGAGATGTAGATGACAAGAATGATGAGCTAAGAAGGAACATGCAGGAGGAGGCTGAATCTAGTAAAAAGGGCATTGAGAAAGTTAAAGGGAATACTGTACCCTATCAATTCTAAGATGCCTATATTTTCACATTTTAATATCTCTGTAATTGTAAGCTAAAGATAGACCTGGATTTCTCAAGTCTGCCCAAGTGATCAGATAATCTAACTGTGGCAAAGAGGGCTGCCAGGCCAGAAGGAGTAAACATGCTTATCTCACTTGCTAACTCTAGGCAATAGACAGGAGCTGCCTGGATCTACATCTCATTCCACCATTTTTATCCACTGGGTGGGTTCTAACTGCCAACCTTTAGGTAGACTTAAAAGATGCCTTGAGAAGATCTAAAAGGAAAATAAAGCTAGTCATTCTCACAGGAGACAGATAAAGTTTTATAATTAGGCTACCATGTCCAAGAATATATGCATGTAAGTGTGTTTAAAAATGTATGTGTGCAAGTTCTTCATCCAAGACCTCGAAAATCCATAAAGTTAATAAAAACAAAGAGTTGTATAACAAGCCATAAAGGAGCATTGTTTCAATTACATTAGTAGCCTTATTAAAATATCCATCAATTTTAATGTCATTCCAGTTAAAGAAGGTGAAAGCTCTGGTCTCTTATGCTCCTAGTGGGATGAAAGAACACTCCTCAGCAGCAATTATCAAATCATTTGTTTAAATACTATTTCTCCACATTCACCTTCCCATCTTCTTCTCATATAAGAATGATGTTCCCTGAGAATAGAATTTAGTGATATATGCTTGGAAGAGACAGCTCAGAGCCCCTAGAGCTCATTAATCATGCAACCTTTTGCGAGCTGCTGGCTGAAATGGTTGGAGTTCACTTTAAACTGGACTGAATTTCAAAGCAAAGTGCTCCGAGGTGGCAAACAGCTCATTAATTCAGAATGTAATTCAGTAACAGAAGAATTGTTTTAAATGCACAATCTAAAACTATTTAAATTCTCATTATAATTATAAGCAAAAGCTATGCACTTCAAATTTGAAATCTGGATATGTAACTACAGATAAAACTAATGAGCAAAAATAAAAAAAGAGGGGACTGTCATCTTACTGAGAAATGCTAATCAACCTGCTTTTTGAAGTGTGCCTCATTTGCATCACAAACATTATTATGAAAATTCAACATTATGCTTCCGTGTATTGCAGTGTACTGCTCTGCTGAACATCCCCCCCAAAAAAAAGCAACATGTCCTCAACTAAATAAAAATGGAATCAAAACTCACAATCAAAGATAGCTTCAATTTCTTGTTAATTTTATCCTAATTCCACTCCTGGGATAAGAAATCATCTTCTTAAATTTTCTTTTCTAAAACAAATTCTTAAGCAAGTTTATGGTCCCTAAATATATTCCCAAGTGAAATGCATGAATAAATAAACATCAGTCCAATTTGCATAGCCTCTACCATAAATACAGCAGCACATTCATAAACTCATTAGAATTACTATGAGAAAAACTCTTTACACTCCCTTTTGAATACAGGAATTAACTTTTTAAAATTAATCTTACAGAGTAGCTTTACTCTTTTTTTTTTAAGGTAACCAATAACAAATGAAAGCTTCATTAGTGCTTTCTTTTTATTTTTCTTTTGCCTAAGATGAAAATATAGTTATTCTATTCAACAAAATTCATGTTAAGAAATCATAAATTGATTTTGTATAAGCATCTATACTTTAGGAATGATGTTTCTTTATTTTCTATAAATTGAAATGATTATTTTCCTAAAAATTAAGATAAGAAAATCAAGCATAGAAATTTCAATTATTCTGGTTAATTATTTTAGCTGAGGAGTATGCCAAATGGCAAAAAGCACTGTGTAACTGAAATTTAATTAAAATGTTAAGTGCTGGGAAATTATATGTTGAAAGATGGCATGTGATTTTTTTTTTTATCAGAAAATGTAGTCTACTTTATAATAATATAATACCTATTTAGATTTTTTTAAATGTTAACATTTTTAGGGTCATTTTTTCTTAAATTGATTTTCTGTAACAAAAGTTTGTAATTAGAAGTCTAATAATGTTAACACCAAAAATATTTTGCAGCACTTCCTAGATGAAATAAGTCAGTCATAGAATGTGTATCAGCTAATGCATTTTAAAAAATATAATCAAGTATAAGAGTTAAGCTTAGAATCTGAAAAACAAAAACTGGCTCAATGACAAGCACTGCTGTGAAATTCTCAGGTTCTCAGTCAATTACTTGGTGCCAAATGTCTCTGTTATTACTGGGAAGTATAAGAGGGAAGAGTATTTTTAATAGCCCAGAAATCAACCAAATCATACTGATCATGACTCATTTTCATAGCAAACCTCTGTGCCTTCTCTGGCAGATCAAATTAAATTCTGCATGGGGAAGGTATGGGGCACTCCTCTTGGTTGAATTAATGCTGTACTTTTTATTCCTGCTGAGTAAATAGCCTCAAGTCAAACTACTTGCCCTGACTAATGATCATCAAACTTATCCAGGAATCCTGTACAAGAAATGCACTCTTCGCTCCTTTGAAGCGCATTGCTGGTAGAGTAATTGGGTTTGCTGGAGATTTTCCTTAGAACTGCAACAGAATTTTCTTAGCTAAGCATATAATCTAGCGACAGATTTTCTTTTTTTATTAAATATCTGGTTGTAAGAGGGTGGACACTGAATAAACACGTTCCTCGAAGAAGTGTCAGAATGATGCACTACTGTCTCTTTGCTGACTGAGAAATTCTTAGCAATATTAGGCTAAAAAATTCCATCAGAAGAATACATCATTGTGAAACATTACATTCAGTCATATAATCCCTTCTAGAAATACAATTATGCCGCAAATATACTAGTATCATTATAACTAGGCAGTCAGGAATATACAAGATACATTTCACATAGAACCTGTCCTCAAAGAACTTACAAACGAGAAGTCTTAATGTTAGTAAAATATTTTTTTGAACTATACAGAAATAACTATACAGACCAGGATATGATGAGGTTATAAGAATGCCACAAAAGAAATGCCATAGGGCATCAGAAGAGAGAGGTAGCATAAGGCGGTGGGTGGTTACCAAAGTCTGCTTGATGGCTATTATGTGATTTAGGCATCCAAGAATATACAGGATTTCGAGAGGCAGGTAGTGGCTCGGATGGCATTTTAGGCCAAAGACGAGAGGTAGTTCCTGTCTGGGGAATTGAGAATAGTTCAGTATGACTAGAGCACTAGAGGGAGAAGGTGGGAGATAAGTTTACGAAGCTAGGCAGGGCCAGAACTTCGAGTACTTGAATGTAGATGTTATTGATGGAGAATGTGTAGGGAAACATAAAATGCTCTTCAGCTTCTGTTACAATTCTAGGGAGACTGTTTCATTGTTCTTTTTGGCAGTTCGGTGTCTTTGGTTGCCTTTAAGTACAGTAATAATAAGGACCAATCTGTCTGGGACAGTCCCAGTTTACACCTTTTTCCTTGATAGAAAGAAGATACTTTGTCTCAAAATATCTGTTTGGGCTAAAGTGAAAATAAATTTTAAAAAACCAACAAGAAGCAGTATTGAGGCTAAGGACATTTAGTCCTGAGCAGACATCCTCCTATCAATCTTTCTAAGAAAGTCAGTCCTTCACCTCCCAGATCACTGGAACTTTGAAGAAATATAAGTTATTCTACTATGAAGTGAGTGTGAAATTGTGAAATGTCGAAAGCCTCAGAACCACCTCAGGAATGCCGTAATTGATGGTCTACTCCGAAGTTGGCTCCTCGCCTTGTTCTGACTGATGACAATGAACTTCTCCAACATCTCTTACCACAAATGTAGTCTGTTTGGTTCTTCAGTATTCCATCTGGCAAGGTCCACTTGAATAGGCATTGTTTATGTTGTTGAAGAAAGGTATTTCCAATGAAGAAGTTGTTGGTCTTGCAAAATTCTATCATGCAATCTCCATCATTGTTTCTATCACCAAGGCTATATTTTCCAACTATCGCCTCTTCTCTTTGTTTCCAACTTTCACATTTCAATCACCGGTAATTATCAATGCATCTCGATTACATGTTTGATCAATTTCAGACTGCAGAAGTTGGTAAAAATCTTCAATTTCTTCATCTTTCACATTAGTGGTTGGTGGGTAAATATGAATAATAGTGATATTAACGGGTCTTCCTTGAGGCGTATGCATAGTGTCCTATTACTGACAGCATTGTACTTCAGGATAGATCTTGAAATGTTCTTTTTGACGATGAACGAGGTGTCATTCTTCTTCAATTTTTCAGTCCCAGCATAGTAGACGATATGATTGTCTGATTCAAAATGGCCAATATCAGTTCATTTCAGCTCACTAAAGCCTAGGGTATCAATATTTATGCATTCTATTTCATTTTTGATGATATCCTATTTTCCAAGAGTCATAGTTTGTGTATTCCATGTTCTGATTATTAAAGGATATTTGCAAATATCCATTAACATTTCCTTTGGAGACCATTAAATTGGATAATTGCTTTCTCTCCCAGTTCCAATAATAATGCAAAACATAGATTTTATTCTGCAGTTAGTAAAAAAACAAGGAAAGTTTATGAACATGCAATCAGATGACCAGATGGTTTTTTAGTAGTATTAACCCAGAGGATCTGAGTTGGGTACTTAAGGGGAGCTAAGACTGATAGACCAGAAATCAGAGAGAAAGCCACTTTGACAGGCATTGTATGAAATGATAAAGGCCTGGATTTAGGTGTTGGTGGTACAAATGGACGGAAACCCTGGTGGCATAGTGGTTAAGAGTTCGGCTGCTAACCAAAAGGCTGGCAGTTCCAATCCACCATGTGCCCTTCAGAAACCCTATGGGGGCAGTTCTACTCTGTCCTATAGGGTCACTATGAGTAGGAATTGACTGGACAGCAATAGATGGTACAAATGGAGAGATATGTGCATATATACCCTGTATTTGAACTTTATGGAAAACAGCCACACAAGTATACTCCTATCAAGATGGAACAGAGCCCAATTTGACTGTGGGCATATCTACTGGAGATATTTCCTGGAATTCATCTCTTGTTCTGATTTGAATGCTAGTCTCCACTGTTTCACTGAAAAGATTTCACCGTAGTATGGATGGCATTACAAGTGATAATAATTTCCTGTACCTGAATGTCATGGATTGAATTGTGTCCCCCAAAAATGTCTGTTGACTTGGCTGGGTCATGACTCCCAGTATTGTATAGTTGTACACCATTTTGTAATCTGATGTGATTTCCTTATGTGTTGTAAATTCAATCACTATGATCTAATAAGATGGACTAGCGGCAGTTATACTGATGAGGTATACAAGATTAGATAGTGTCTTAAGCCAATCTCTTTTGAGATATAAAAAAGAGAAGCAAGCAGAGACACATGGAAACCTCACACCACCAAGAAAGTAGTGCCGGGAGTACAGCGTGTCCTTTGGACCTGAGGTTCCTGCGCTGAGATGCTCCCAGATCAAGGGAAGACTAATG
This sequence comes from Trichechus manatus latirostris, assembly GCF_000243295.1. Taxonomy (NCBI): domain Eukaryota; kingdom Metazoa; phylum Chordata; class Mammalia; order Sirenia; family Trichechidae; genus Trichechus; species Trichechus manatus. The sequence goes on from NW_004443978.1 coordinate 14,636,951, forward strand.
CATCACAAGGACCTTCCTCCAGAGCCGACAGAGACAGAAAGCCTTCTCCTGGAGCTGATGCCCTGAATTTGGACTTGTAGCCTACGGGACTGTGAGAGAATAAACTTCTCTTTGTTAAAGCCATCCACTTGTGGTATTTCTGTTATAGCAGCACTAGATTATTGAGACATTGAGCAAAGCAATTACCGTATTTTTATGCAAATAATTAGCACCTTCTACGTTTGTTTACAAACTGTGCTCTCCTCTCACAAAGTATTTTCATAAGTGCCACTATGCCAATTTTTTTTTTACATGTTTCTGTAAAAAAATTAGCATAGCACACTTATAAAAATACCTCATGGGGGGAGGGTTTGGTTGGGAAACAAATGTAGAAGGCACACATTATTTGTGTAAAAATAAGTAATTAAAAAATAATAATTCTGGTAGAAAACTATCAATTTGGAGAGCCAGAGAGATCAAAAATGTCTCAACAATTGTAGGTTGTCATTTTCTATTTTAATTGCACTCAAATATCTGCTTTGATACTAAAAATCTATTTGTCAGTGTCTTCTTTAAAGCTATTATATCTTAATTATAAAGCATTAAAAAGCATAACAACATACATTTTACACTTTCACAGCTATATTGAAAATAGAGCAAAAAAAAGAATATCATTATAAATAATTTTTAATAATGACATGTTTAAATTTTAAGAAAATATCTCTAAATGTGAGTGTTTCAGTGGAATAGCCAGGGTTAATGATTACTGCTCTGTGGAGATTATAGAAAAGGCACTTATAAAAAAAAGTCAGTAGAATGTCTTAATGTCTAGGGAAAAAAATGACATGGCTTCTATTATGTAAACTTGCACCCAAAAGAAAGGTCTTAAAACCAACCTTGGTGTAAGTAATAACAAGATCATAGAACACTTATTACCTGGAAGATGTAATTTCTTTAATGGTGCTTTACTACCTTATAAATGACAGGTAATAAGACAAAACTCAAGTTTACTTATAATCATGTCGTTTTAACTTTCATTTACAACACTGTATTGTAGTAAATGCCTTGATGAAGGAGGTTAAAGCTGAAATTCAATTCAACATCGAGATAATTCTATCTGATGATCACCTAAGAAAACCATATTATAGTGTCATTCAAACATATTATATGTGGCAAGGACTGCCTTTCTTTATTTTCTCTTCTGAAAACATCTACTCAAAAGGCAATCTCAGGTGGTCTCCAATACTTTAAGCTAAAATGTTGAAAGTTAGGGGAAATGTTTCAGAGATCCATTATTTCTCTGTCTTTTCAAAACAGTGAAGGTGGCGGTGATTTCCCTTGCCTTTCACTTAAGTGGAGAGTTCCTATTCTACCAAATTACAAAGTAATTAGCTCATTCATTCAATCTACATTAATAATGGAATGTCTCAATCAAAACCTCTGATTTGATTGTCAGAGGAAGTCTCAAAAGAATGCCGATATAATTTATTTTTTTCATTATTATTTTATTTGCATGATGAAGTTATCCTATGGGATAGATGAAGTTATCCTATGGGATATCAGTCATTTAACTACAACCAAATTCTCTATTTTCACATTTTTTCAATGGACAGAGATTCCAACGGAAATATTTCTAATATTGATCAAAGGAAAAATACTAAGAGCATAAGCAATTGAGCAAATTTAACATTAAAAATAATATTTGTTAGATTTTTCAAAAGCTTTACAATCATTCTTATTTTTAACCTAAAATTTACAAATGCATTTTTAAAAATAATATCCCAAGATATTATTTCATGCAGTAGAAGTGAAACATCATTACGGAACATCTGATGAAAACAAATCACCTGGGCTTATTTCAAAGTGCAATGTCGTTGCACTAGCACTGCTGTCTTTAAGCTACGTTCCATTCTTCATTCTGAAAGCTATCAAAAGCATGATAAAATATTATAGGAACCTATGATGAGCTTTCAGATAAGAGCAAAGAGTAAAGTTGAGTGAAAAAGGTTTCTTAAGCACCCAGAATGACCTTCCTTTGAAAGAACTTGTCAACTTTTCCAGTGATGGAACATCAATACATTTAGGGTCAGTTTAACTCAACCTTCCTTTTCTTTTTTTAGTTTTAATGTATGTAGTCCTGGCTGATAAGAGAATTGATTACACTCCTCCCCAATCTACCTGGACATAAAAGAACAAGTATATCTAGGAAACAACATAATGTGAAATGGGAAACCTCAAGTGACCCAATACATGTAACTTGCATGTGTGTGTCAACTAGAGATGGGCCAACAGCCATTACAAAAATCATGTGTCTTTGTCTTACTTGCTGGCATTCCAAGTTGAAGGCTTGGCCATTTTTCCATTTCAGAAAGTAGATTTTTAATGAAGATTCCAAAACATGGAGCTTCCCAGCACATTTTCTGTCCTATTAACCTCCAATAATGAGCCCTCTATGGGGCAAGGAGAGAGAGGGATAAGTAGCAGACATCCCTGAAATGAACGGGGGAAGGAAGAAACATTTTCACTACTCCCTTCATTAGAGAAAACAGAGAACAAAGGATGTGCGGTAGTTTGGAGATTTATCAGTTTAAGATACTGAGAATTTCTGATAAAACCTAATCTAGATTTTGGAAAACTCCTGCTTGTAGCTATAATAAAAATTCAGCAATGGATGAAAAATTTTCTTTCCTAATACCAAATAAATAGTCTCCTCCTCCAAATATGAGTTAAATTAAAATACTGGCCATCTGGTGAGGGCCATCAGGCAGCATTTTCAATGGGCAATGCTTGTAAGTGACTGTCAATTTTGGGGACATGTTCACAGATTAATCCAAGAGACTGCAGTAAAATTTACTTAGGAACCAATTCTGAGCCTCATCAGGCCATGATAAACATTATTTTATGGGAAATGGGAAACCCCAAGTGACCCAACACATATAACTTGCATGTGTGTGTCAACTGGAGATGGGCCAACAGCCATTACAAAGATCATGTTGCTTTGTCTTACATGCTGGCATTCCAAAGGCAATGTAACTTAAGACAAAAGCTTCATTTTTTAATGTCCACAGAGTGCTCAGCTTAAATCAAATTCTTTCATGCTATCTCTCATTCCATCAGACCTGTGTTTTGAAGTATTAGGAAACCAAAAGGAGTTTAAGATCACAAGGGGAAATGCAAATTGATCTACAACAAATCACCTAACAGGTGCCCTGGAAGAGAATTTTATTGCTACTGACATTAACTATTTGCTTATCACCGATGCTAACCTCTTTATGGGTAATGCCTAGTTCTCCCCCACAACTTAGAGTTTCATGGAGGAAAAAAGTAGCCCAAACAACCCCCTCACTGCCTCAAGGATAAAGGCATTGAAATGACTAAACTTTCCTGGGGTCATTAGGCCAAGAGATGGGTTCTTCTGTTTCAAGATAGCTTTCCTTCTGACCCTCAGCATATGGCTTCTATTACTGTCAGACCATGATCACAAAGACATTTCAAAGCCCTGTGAAAAATATGTTTCTATGTCCCCTGCTCAGCTGTATGTCATAGGGACAGTTGAAGTTCTGGCAGGTGAGAGGGAGGGTGGAGAAAGTGGAAGCAGGATTCAATCCACACTACCCCTTTGTATGATATCAGTAGGTTTGTAATAGAAATCTTCTCACTTCTAGTTTCTCTCTTTTATTTTACGAACAACATACTGATCATAAGGGACAGTGAACACACTCCAGTGTATCATGTTTAAGCTCTCCAAAAATAAGAAACAACTTTATCAAGGATGACAGCTCTGCCATTCACTAATGTGCTCTTCAAAATTTGTATTTTTTAAAAGGGAGATAAAAGTAAACTTATGCTGTTAAATCTTCATTAACACAGTAAACAATATTCTGTCTATGATGATTAAGAAATGTTTATGAAGTTTTTTTTAATAAATGCTCTTTTGTAGGTTTTACAGTTGCCTCAGAACATTAATAATGAGGAAAAGAACTAGTCAACCAATACATGATATTTCACAAGGCACCTTACATCCATTCAGATTAGTCAGACTTTCAATATGAACATAATAATGTTCTACCTTATTGGATTCCACAAATGGCATTTTCTCAGTTTTTACTATAACATAAAATGTAGAACAATTGTCTGGTCTTGTAAAAGAATTTTACACAATTAATTATGAGTTCCTAGCATACCCTAATTTTATAGTAGCTGATTTACTACATCTCCCAGGCATTGAATTTAATGGTTCATGACAAAAGAGATGGGCAACAGATTACACACACACGTATATTTACACATATTTACGTATAAATAAATAGCTCAGAAGTCTTTTTGCTTTAAAATCAAGTCATACCAAATAGAAACAAGAAAAAAAAAGCTTCAAGCAATCTTACTTGTTTTAACTTCATTGACCAATTTGTCTCAATAGTATATTATCACTTTTTCCACTTTTCTCTTTTTCTTTTTTTGCTGTGCTCTTTATAATCTGTGACCTCCCCACACCCAGGGAAGTATTCCACTCTTTGTGATCATTCTAGAATATTTCACTAAAAAAAAAAAAAAATCCTGGCACCTCCTCATGGAGCCTGGCATGTGTCCAGATAAAAATATATTTTAGTGTATGCAAAACATTAATCAAATTAAATTTCGTGGTTGGACATGCCACAGGTAAAGTCACTGATATCTTGTTTCCTATGTAAAACAAGAGAACTTGTCAAACCAAAATATGGTTTTGCTTGTTTGTGGAAAAAGATCGATAAAGATAATGATTTTATTGAATTGCCTATTTTGTAGTGCAACCAGCAGGGCCGTACCCAGCACCACTTCCTGAGTTTTCCTGAGAATAGCCTCTGCTTCCTGTTAGTGATGGGTAGTACCAGAACACTGGGACTTTAACAGATTTTTACTAGTAGTCCCTCATCAGGTCAAGTGATTTTAGGAGATGCTGCATATTCCTTCTTGAACAATCATACTGCATACTTCCAAACTGGAAGACTCTGACATGCCTTGCAGTAAAAGTAAAATAACCTAACCTGTTTAACCCACTATTTCGCAAATATTTTTTAGTAGAGATCCCTCAGTTTTTTATGTGTTTATTGGTTTTTGTTTGTTTGTTTGTCTGATTGCTTGTGTCCTATACCAATGAACAGCCTATCCTTTGGGAAAGTCTGCAATAAACGCCATCTATTTGGGGATTTATCTGTTTAGCAAAAATAGAAATAGAAAAGCACATGGTAAAATTGTTCATTACAGGTAGTTATTGTACACACCAACATTCTCTACTGTGTCTTTTACCTACTTGCTTGACCCTTTCTGAATAACCACTGCATGAGAGACAGTAACCAAGAAAATAGTACTTAGGACCAAGTAATACCAAGATAATATGGGTGAAGAGGTCTAGCACAGTGTATGGAATCTATTAAGAAATAAGCAACTAAGACAACAATGGAATTGGAATGGCAAGTATCTAAATCTTGGACTGAGCGTGGACTGTGTGCTAACTCATCTTTCATGTGTTCTTTCACTTGTGAGTAGAACTCTTGCTTCACATATGTGTCATTATGTGTCCACCTTACTTCATGCTCTGAGGTTCAGTGGTCTGTAGTGCTAAGGCTGCTTTTCCCCCTCTGCCCCAGGCACAAGTAATAAAATAACAAGTGGCAGTGAGAGAGCCAGCTGTACCAAGGAACTGACCTATTTAAATAATATAGTTGTTATGGAGATATTTACTCATGTGCAACAGCAAAACTGAATTAAACAAGTGTTCTTTTTAGTTCCATTATACCATAGTAAGAGGAGAGTCAGACTCTGTCTAGCATTCATTCACTCAAATATATGTATTCTCACACGCATGGAACTAGTTAATGCACAGTGAGAAATCATTTAAAACACATTTTAAATCTGGGCCTCCCGAATGTCTATGTATCCTAATTCCACCAAACTTTACCAAAGACCAATACAACTTGGAAAAAAGTAGACTAATTATTTCAATCAACGATTCTGGTTGCTGATGGGTAGACGTGTTGTAGTGCAGAAGATTTTGCAAATATTAAAATTCCCTAAAATATTTTGAAGTACTTCCTAAAATTTGTAAATGCATGGAGTAAATATACAGGATGAAGAAACTTAATAACCTGTGGTCTCCAACATACATGCAACTCGTCCCTTCCAATTTTAACTGTTCACCTTCACTGAATCTGCACTGACTGGGACCCCTGATTTATGCCACTCAGAATCACACTTCCAATATCATTGTAGCTATCAGACATCATTTTACATATTTGAACTGATTCATGACAAAGTACAATTAGCCCTCCCTAGAGGGTTTGAAAATACTACCCTCATAATTTGTCACATTAATTATTTTCAATCAGTTTATTTCCATGTCTAGTATTTCCTCTGAAGTTTGATTCTTAAGCCTAAAAAAACCTCACAGGCAGCAAGGGTAAAGGTCACAAATCGGCATTTCTCCTTAAAATATCTCCATTTAAATGCAAATTTTGGCCTTTATTCCGAACTTTTAAACAGTCCTTTCACAGAAATGCAAAAGTAAGAGTATTTTGTTTTTAATATCCGTAGAACAGTACTCTGAAGTGTTATACAGCTCCATCTGTGCTGTGCTGTTGTTTTCCTTAGGTGCCATGGAGTCGATTTGGACTCATAGTGACCCCATGTGACACAGCAGACCTGTCCCATAGGATTTTCTTGGCTATAATCCTTACAGAAGAAAATCACCAGGTCTTTCTCCCACAGTCACTCGGTGGGTTCAAACCACCAAAGTTTCGGTTAGCAGTCCACTGTTTTACCATTGCATCACCAGGGCTGTTTTCAGGCTATATAAACCCTACATTTTTAGGGATTAATGGATTCTTTTTGGTATAAACCATAGTATCTCAGACAAATTTAATTTCTAAAAATTTAAATATACATAACCCATTGCCATCAAGTCAATTCTTATTCATAGTGACTCTATAGGACAGAATAGAATTGCCCCACTGGTTTCTGAGGCTGTAATTTTTATGCAAGCCGACTGCCACATCTTTCTTCCATGGGGCAAGTGGTGGGTTCAAATCCGTAACCTTCCAGTTAGCAGCCAGCTGTTACTCACTGTGCCATCAGGTCTCTTCTTTAAATACGCATAGAATGGTTTAAATCTAAACTTAAGAAAAAAGAGCCTCATCATTTTTCACAATTTGAATCACTAGCAGTTGGCACATTTTTTTAGTTATACTATTTTTTTTTCATCTGCAAATAATGACAGTTTTATTACTTTCTATCACCTTTTTTTTATTGCATTTCAGGTAAAGGCTTACAGTACAAACAGTTTCTCATGAAACAGTAGTACACATATTGTTTTACGACATTGGTTAACAACCCCACAACATGTCAACCCTCTAACTTCTCAACCTTTTTTTTTGGTGAAAATACACACAGCCAAAGATACACCATTTCAA
>NW_004443978.1:14650973-14719906 GCF_000243295.1 Trichechus manatus latirostris
CAAAGTTCCCAGGGATCCCACTGGTGCAGCTATGAGGTCTGGGGAAGTCGCTCTCAGGTGTTGCAGTACAGCCTGGCTAGAAGGCATAGAGGTATATAACGCCAGGTATTCAGGTAACAGAAAGAGAAGGAAGATATAGAGAGACGAGAAACTGAGCAATGAAGAAAGATAAAAAGGGAAGAAGAGGGAAAAGAAAACAAAACAAATAAAATAAAAAAAAAGAACAAGAAAGGCTCCAAAAAAAACAGAAAATAAAAAACCAAGGAAAAAAGAAATGCCCTCAGGGATCCCTCTGCATGTCTGTGCAATCCGAGGGGGAAGTCTCCTTGCCACGCAGCACCGCCTGGCCAGAAAGGGCTCTCAACTTAAGAAAAGGAAAAGAAAACAAACAAACAATTCAAAACAAACAAAAGCCCCAGGATCCCACCAGTGTGGCAGCCCAGACCAGGAAGCAGCTCCACACTCGAATGGAGCTCCACAGCCCCTCTGGAAGAAGCAAAGATGGCACACGGGTCCTGGTATTTGAGCGAAAGGAGGAGGAGGTGGTGAGAGATAAGGAAGAAATCAAAAGAAGCAGGAAAAAAAGCAACTCTAGCAGCCAACAAATGGCACTCAGAGAGCCAGCTAGTGCGGGCTGGTGTTTCTCGGACAAGAGACTGAGTCTGCGGGAAGCAGAGGTGGCCAAGTGTGGGTGAAGAAGGGTAGGGAGTGGGAAAGTGTATATCACAAATTACTGGAGCTCTGCAGCCCCTCAGGAAGAAGCAAAGATGGCGCACGGAGCCAGGTATTTGAGCAAAAGGAGGGGGAGATGGTGAGAGGTAAGGAAGAAATCAAAAGAAGTGGAAAAAAGCAACACCATCAGCCAACAAATGGCACTCTGAGAGCCGGCCCGTTCGGGTATGTGGAATCGAAGCAGCCGGTGATTCCCGGTCAAGCGATTATGGCCGCGGGAAGCAGAGGAGGCCGAGTTGGGGTGAAGAAGCGCGGGGGGTGGGAAAGAGTATATCGCAAATTACCGGTTGTTTTGTCTCCCGCTGGACGCTCCGTGAGGCTGCTTTCTCATACCCCCTGTTTGCTGGTCTCCGATAGGAGTCCAAGATGGCGGATCCGCACTGTGTTAGCTGGTAGGGGACCTCTGCATGAATCTCTCCTCACTCTCTGTTCTCTGTCAGTTTTCTCACTCCATTTGGTGCTTGGCTGATTTCTTTATCTCTTCATTTGATGTTTTAGGGTTTCAAGATTGTTGTATTCTCTGTTTGGCTTAGTTTTTTGGATCTTTGCTGTGGAGGGATGGCGTGGTGCTTCTGCCTAGAGCGCCATTTTGTCAGAACTCTAGTTATACTATTTTTTGTTTAGCTTATGAATTTATAAAGCTATGGCATTCATTACTCACAAATAACTTGAAATAGTCTTTACTATTATTAAAACTAATTCAAATTCACATCTATAAAAATACAAATGTAAAGCAGATAGCATTTTCTACTTGCATTTCAAAATATAATAATTGAAAACATAGAACAATATTACTTACTAATGAGGTGAGAATTTTGCCCTAATGCCTAACTTAAAGTAAAATCAAAATGATTAAAGTTTTAAAGAAGGGGGGTGGGGAGAAAAGCTGCTTAGAAAATATTAAAAGTTTCAAAGCATTGAATTATCTCAGAACTTAAGGATTGTTACCCAAATTAAATTTCCTATGCTGTGAACTTTGATACTTCAGAATCATAAAATACAAATTTTTATATACCAAACTATTGCTTTTTCAATGTAGGCAGCATGACAAATGCATTTTGTGCCTCACTCCTCTCCCCTCAGTCTGCCTATAATTTCCAGTCAGCTGTGATCCCTTCAGCAGCTGCATGGACAGTTACCTCGCACCAAGGCACCAGTAACACCTTGTTTCTCTCAGCTTTTCTTCCTCAGAGGTTTCTTTCAAGCTATAATATCTTTCTTGGCTCCCATTCAGGCAGGCTGGAAGTCAGCCCCCGACCCCCATCACCATATATTCTCACAAATAAGGAATCTGAGTTTGTGATAAACACTTGAACTTCCAATCCTTTAGAGCCGTAGCATCCAATATACGTCATTAGCCATATATGACTATTTAAATGTAGATTAATTAAAATGACATAAAATTGAAAATGCAGTTCTTCAGTCATACCAGCCATATTTCAAGTGCTCAATCACCACATGGGTCTATTGTATTAGGCAGCACATATATAGAACACTTCCATAACCATAGAAAGTTCTTTTGGACAGCACTGCTTAGAGGGATCATTCTAATTCTGAGGTTCTATGGTTCTTCAGAGGCCCCAGCAGGGTTGATCCTCAGCTGCCCACAGTGGTAACCAGCTCAACAAAACATCCTTTATTGGATTTCATCCAGTTCCCTGGTTCACTCTCCCTACTTCTTCACCTCGACTTCCTGAGATCACATCCCAAATAAACTACCTGCATCCAAGCCCTTGTCTCAGGCTTGCTCTATCAGAAACCAATTTGAGAAAAGCAGTGTCTCAAATTTTGGATCCTCCTTTAATTAGAAGAATGCCATGATTAACCATGAAGAGGAATAACATAACAATTACCATAATTAAATTATATGTATTTATAATCCCTTTTCTACTACCTGGATGCCCCCTGACCCCAGACCTCATTCCTTTGCTAGTTCCATAACTATTTGATCTTCACTGAGTTAATCAGGCTGAGGAGGGGATAGGGCAGTGTCAACAGCCAATTAGAGGGGTCAAAATATTCTAACTCAGAAGTAAGGAAAGTTTAAGAACAAGAAGAATGAGAAAGAAGGAGGGAAAAAGAGAGAACAGGAACCCTAAGGTATGAGGCTCTGGTCAGAATTATTTAAAGGAGAATTTTAGGAAGGCTGAATATAAACTGTCCTGGCAGGTAACTACTAATGCTGCTAATAAGTAGTCCTTTGACCTTTAGAAAAATGAAACTGCACATCATTATTCTGTGTGAGAACTATCTCCTTGTGAGCCTTGGGCCATGCTTTGAAAATCGCTATTACAGAGCTTTCAGGTTTTATTTTTTTCCATCTTATTTAAGATGAACATAGACTATGAAATTAAAATATATATATATTGTAAATTTAATGTAGATGATTTGTTGTTCTTATTCTAAAAATAATATTTTATTTTGTTTTTGGTGAAAGTTTACACAGAAAATTAGGTTCCTATTTAACAATGACTACATGAATTGTTCAGTGACTGATGGTTGAGGTTATGTGTCAGCTTTGCTAGGCCATGATTTTCCGTGGTTTGGTAGATATTATGCAATTATCCTACATTTTGTGATCTGTTATGAGCAGCCAATCAGTTGAAAAAGGAGTTTCCTTGGGGATGTGGCCTGGATACAATATATATGGATATCCGGTAAAGGTCGCTCTCTTACAATCCTACACCCATCTCATCATCCTGTGACCTCTGGTTCATGGGCTGTTAGCTCGCACCCTCCTGCCTGACCTGCCGATTTTGGGTTTGTCAGCCCCTGCTACCATGTGAGTCAGAAGATTCTAGCCTGACACCTGACTCATGGATTTGGGACTTGCCAGGCTCCACAACTGTGATTAAAATAAATTTCATTAAAATAAATCTCTATATATTTACATATTTGCCTCACTGGATTTGCTCCTCTAGAAAACCCAGCCTAAGACAGTGACATTGGTTATGTTTTTCACAATCTGTCAGCATTCTTATTAATTTTGTTCGGGATGTCCCATTTCCAGTAATCCAGTTTCCCCGGCCCCTTACCCTTCCATCTTTGCTTTAGAGTAATTGTTGACCCTTTGATCTCATATAGATGATTTTTTAAAGGTGTGTAGTACTCACGGGTGATATTCTTTTTTTTTATGAGCCAATCTGTTATTTAGCTAAAGGGTGACCTCAGGGGATAGTGTGATAATTTGTTTATAAATCAATTTATTCCTGCTAACATACATTCTACAATCATTCTCTCAGTTTGTTGTACTGTGATGGCTTGCACGTTGTTGTGATGCTTGAAGCTGTGCCATCAGTGTTTCAAATACTAGCAGGGTCACATATGGTGGACAGGTCTCAGTGGAGCTTCCAAAATAAGACAGACTAGGAAGAAAGGCCTGGCAATCTACTTCTGAAAAATAGCCAGAGAAAACCCAATGGATCACAACAGACTATTGTGGATGATAGTGCTGAAAGATAAGCTTCCTAAGTTGGAAGGCAGCAATTGACTCAAGCATGCCAGCGATCATGAGAATGTTATTGGATCAGGCATCATTTCTTTATGTTGTACATGGGGTCACTATGAGTCGGAGTCCACTTGACCGCAACAACAAACATACATTATTCTACTTTGTTATCCAAAGAGTGAAATAAATTTACAAGCTTAAAATACATTATCAATAAAATTAAGAGATACCCTAATCAGGGGAATCTACATTGACTTTTATGCTTTCCACAGAAATCTCCCATACAGAAATAACAAGTTTCAGTTAATCTCATTTTGTTGCTCTTTTATTTTGGGGGGAGGAATGGTGGGGTTGAGTGGGATAGGACTATAGATTAGCAACTAGCAAAAAACAAATCTTACTTTGATATTCAAAAAAGATATCTGAAAAGAACTTTACCCTAAACAATTTTTTTTTTCCCTATAAGGCTATGATAATGCCTCCAGTCAGTCAAGTCAATAAAAATTGGAAACATCCATCAAACAAATGGTATAGTCATCCATTCATTCACTAACTCATAAAATTTATGTAAGTTATATTTTTGTGTCAGCCACTGTGCTGGATGGAAGGAATGTAGAATAATTAATGTATCATACAAATATTTATTGGACATGTACCATATATTAGGCCTTGTGGTAGGTGGTAAGGTAACAGCAGTGACCGGTTCCTCCTATAATGAAACACAGCAGTGGGGAGAAACTGAAACGAGCAGTGTGAGGCTTCCAGTGTGGCACTACGCAGGCTACTGCAGGGGGCGTGTGCCAGGTCATCACATAAAACAAAATGTGCAGATTAAATAACCAGCACTGAGATTTAACAGTACAAATAGTCTCAATTCACTAATATGGACTAGGTACAGCTACCAAAAAAAAAAAAAAACCTGTTGCCGCTGAGTTGATTATGACTCATAGTGACCCTATAGGACAGAGTAGAACTGTCCCATAGGGTTTTCAAGGAGCAGCTGGCAGATCTGAACTGCCGATCTTTTAGTTAGCAGCCTGAGCTCTTAACCACTGTGCCACCAGGGCTCCAGGTACAGATAAGGACAGTTTAAATCATTTTTAAAAGAACATTTTGAAAGGAATAAGTCTATTACTTGTTAGGACATCTATCTAGCCAGCAAAGCACAGGCAGGATGATCTTCTGGGCCAATTTCAATAAAAGAAATCTTTTCGGCTGGTCAAATTATGTTAGATTATTTTTTCTCAAGTGCCTAGGACAAGTCGTTTTCTGATATAGATTAAACAAGCCCTTCCCCTGTGGATCTGGCTATGATATGCTTCTTCCTGGTCATTCCCTACCTATCAGTAACGTCACTCTTATTTCAGTCCACTTTTAACTGAATTACTACATTTTGAATATGATTTTTGTAGATCTGCATATTTGACATTCAACAAATCAATATCTAGATTACTTCTTAATTTTTCTAGTACTGTATGCACATGCAGATATTTAATTTAGCTTGAGCAAATGAAATAGAAATAAGGAATACACTAACATGATCTTTTTAATAAGTGAAAAACAAACCTGACATCATATTTAAATTTGTTATTCAAATGTTTTTTTTAAATAATTTATTTTATTTTTTTGTTGTTGTGTTGAGAATATAAACAGCAGAACATATACCAATTCAACAATTTCTACATGTACACTTCAATGATATTGATTACATTCTTCAAGTTGTAGCAACCATTCTTGCCCTCTTTTTCCTTCTATTCTTCCGCTATTAACATAAACTCACTGTCCTCTAAGCTTCCTATCTTATCTTTGGAATTACTGCTGTCAATTTGATCCCATACAGATAGTTCTTTTAAAGAGCATGATGCTCAAGGCAGACATTCTTTGCTACTTAAGCTAAACTATTGTTTGGTTTAAAGAAGACTTTAGGGGTATTTTTGATTTAAGGTTTAACGATTATCTCAGGGCAATAGTTCTATGGGTTCTTCTAGCCACAATGACTCCACAAATTCTAGATCCATGAGATTTTGATACTTTGTTCTGTATTTTCTCCCTTTTGGTCAGGATTCTCCTATAGAATCATTGATAAAAACACTCAGTAATGGTAGCCAGGCACCATACAGTTCTTCCAGTCTCATGGCAAAGGAGGCAGTTGTTCCTGGATGCAATTAGCCATGCATTTCATTTCCTCCTCTTAATATTGACTGTCTTTCTTCCTCTGTTGCTCCAGGTAAATAGAGAGCATTTGTTGTATTTTGGATGGCTACTTGCAAGCTTTTAAGACTCCAGGCAGTACTCAACAAACTAGGAAGTAGAACAGAAGCACTAAATATGGTACTAGGCCAATTAACTGGGATGTCCCATGAAATAATAACCCTAAACTTCCAAACCAAACAACCAAATCCCATGAGGTATTTGGTTGTACATAAGCAGCTTCAGCAGCTACTCTTCTGTTGTTGTAAATATAACTATCACTCATTTGCCAATTCAGCTTTTTACAAAAGTACATAAATCTGATTTTTCTAAATATCTATTCATAAGCAACTTGAGTTGCAATATTGAAGGATTCTATGGACCATGGTGTTTTCATTTGCCTCATATGCATTCAAAAACAGGGCAATGAATAAAGAAGACCAAAGAACTGACACCTTTGAATTATGGTGTTGGTGAAGAATATTGAATATGTTATGGATTGCCAAAAGAATGAACAAATCTGTCTTGGAAGAAGTACAACCAGAATGCTCCTTAGAAGCAAGGATGGTGAGACTTCGTCTCGCATACTTTGGACATGTTATCAGGAGGGACCAGTTCCTGGACAACATCATGCTTGGTAAAGTAGAGGGTCAGCAAAAGAGAAGAAGACCCTCAAAAAGATGGATTGACACAGTGGCTACAACAACGGGCTCAAGCATAAGAATGATTGTGAGGATGGTGCAGGACTGGGCAGTGTTTTGTTCTGTTTTACATAGGGTTGCTATGAGTTGGAACTGACTTGACAGCACCTAACAATAACAACAACATTCATAAGCAGAAAGATGTCATCTCTAAGAAGATTGTCAATGTTTTATATAAGGCAAAGCTTAAGTATTAATGTTAAAAAAAAAAAGAAGACCTTAACACCATTGAAGAAGCACACCACATCATGTTGCCTAATTACCACTCAGAGAGACCAGGTGATCACAGCATGACCAATTCAAATTTCAGTGATGGCTCTTTAAACCCTAATGAACCGTGGTGCCCTAATGAAAGGTTTCACTGAATCTTAGTCAGCCAAGCACAAATTTCACAGAGAAAAGAGAAAACTAGGAACCCACTGTATCTTAAACAGTAATATTTGCATAAACAATGGTTATAGGTCATTTTTTTCTTTGGGTAAAGAATCCCAATAGCTACAGCTCAATGGGAATGATATATAGGGGTGTTGGCTTAACGCAACATGAAGCTATGTTACATCATGCAGTATTCTGCATCTATTCATCATTGATAAAGAATTAATTTATCAATTGAACTTTTAAGAAAATAATAGTTGCATAGTTTTATATGGTCAGCAGTACATTTCTAAATGTTTAATGAAGAACCAAAAGTTTTTTGTCTAGAGAAAATTAATGCTGAGACTAAAGAAAACAATTGATTAAATACAAAAAAAATCAGTTAATTCAAAAAATAATATTGGTCACAAGTGTTTCTGGCATCATATAGACTTTCAAAGACCATGCATTTTTGTTCCTTACTGGTGATTTAGGTATTGTGTGGACAGACTGATGGGTAAAATATGTCCAAAGAGAGGTCAGGCCTAAAGGCATTACTGTCCACTTTCTAAATAAAGCACCCCAATGCCCTTCATTTTTTCTTAAAAACATTGCAGATGATCATTAGATAATTATGGCTAGAACTTCACCTGGTTCCAGGTAGAAAAGAGAATAGCATTTAGTTATCTAAATATATTGCCTGTATGATGAAACACCATCTCTGTGATGTGCAACTCTTGAATATAGGTACCACTTTTTGCTTAAAAAAAAAATTCTGGGCCACCACATGTTAGTTATTGTAATCGTGGGCAAAAAGAGCGGAAGAGAGTGGAAAAGAAGTCTTATAGATCAGTTTTTACTGTCAAACATTAAAATGAAATAAAATGACCAGACTTAGAAATACACCAAAGCATACCTAGCATTTCCCAGTAGGAATGTAATGCTTAATGGTTATTAGCATGATATAACACTGTATATATTATGTGCCATCCCACCCACCCCTTTCAAATATCAAATATCATTTCTTCAGGGAGTCCTTTCCTCGTTCTTCATGCTAGATCAGGTTCCATCCCCTGGAACGTTTCCTTTATAACACAAATTTAATTATGCAGGCATTTGTGTGATTATTTATTTCATACTTGTCTCCATCCACTTGTGTCTTGGGCCTAGCACGGTGCATAAGCATAGTAAGCACTCATGGTTTTGAATGAGTGAATGAAGAAACAAATAATCGTGCTATCTCAGTTAACCCTAAAAGAAATTGAGCATCAGGCAGCTTCATACACAGGTGTATATCTGGCAAGCGTTTTGGTAATGCGTCTGAATATTAAGCATGAATAACCTTTTACTTTCTCTAATAATATATGTATATATACAGAAATGATCAAAGAAACTTTCTTTATAAACACAATAGCTCAGAATCAATTTAAATTCCAACAGCAAACAATTAACCAAATACATTATGGCATATCTTTAAAATAGACTACTATACCAAGTCTCAAAAAACAACAGTGTTGACTTAGCATTGAAAAATATCCATAATACCTCGCTAAGAGGAAATATCAGCTTATAAAGTGTATGTATAAAACATACAGAGAAAAAATTTAAACATATACATAAGAAAAAATATACATGGAAAAATTCTGAAAGGACTTACAATTAAGTGGTGAGACTACATGTAATATTTATTTTCTTCATTATGCTTTTATGTTTTTCCTAAGTTTTAGCAATGGACATATATTACTTTCATAATAAGAATTACAACTATTAAAAGGAGTGGAAACCATGAAGATGGATTATGACAATAACATGGACAGAGTGTAGTGCTTCTTGCATGCAGTCCTTTCGTATGTCATAAGAGACTATAAACTCTTCATATTAGGGTTATGAAAAGAAATTAAATGGTTATATATTTTGCACTACTATTAGCAAATATTAAATGTTTATTAAATGATAATCAATAATTAAGTTTCTTAAATTAAATATCCTCTAATACTTTAAATAATGAAAGCTAATAGCTTTGTAGAGGAAACACAGCAAGGAGTATGTTCCAGCAATTTTTTTCTTTTGGTAAGGAAAATATGCACGTATAAACATAAAATAAAGTTAAGAATTAGTTGCATAATCTGATATAATACAACTTCTGTAGTTATCAAGGTACAAAATCTAGATAAAAAGAAAACTAAAAACTTCTTTTAATTGTGGTCAGTGGCATGGGCTTTAGTTTGTGATCTTAGACAAGTGACTCGAGTAATGCTTGAAGTCTTGGAGAAGGGATGATATCCACCAACAGGTTCCTGAGAAGTTAAACCAGATACCACGTAAGGCATCCATGTAGTACCTGAAACATACTTTTCACTCAAGTTGCTTTTATTAATATTGTTGTATGTGGGGGTTGGATAGAGAAAAATAATTTTCTCAAACCCTCAATCTAACTTTTAATCTTCCTACTTCATGCAGTCACTGTGTAAGGAGACTAAGAATCATGTAGATTGACAATCCAGGCCAAAAGATATCAACAAAGAGTTCAATAAGTCATTTGATGCCAACTTAATTTTTTTAATGCAGTTGGAGTAGTCCGTGAGGACCCCATGGCTGCCTCAAAGTAGTTCCTTAACAGCAAACGTCACAGCCATCCAAGGATGTGAGGATGCTAATGTAGCATTCTTCATACAATAAAACAGGGTTGCTGCTCCCCCTGACATTGTAACAAAGCCCTGATGGATGTGCACTCTGCATGCTGAATTGATTTTTGTTAAGTCCCAGCTCTAATACTATTTTATACTAATGTGCCTAAATAAGCAGTGTTGACTCCTTAATTTACTCATTTTAACACCAGCAGCTTCCAGAACTCCATTAACATGACACCACATTTAGGTTGTCTGCTGAATTTGCTAACCTCAAATGTAAGAAATCTGAATTCTTAAAATTGATAACACTACCAGGAAAATCCTTTCTTTTAAAACCAACAGGCACTTGGGTATCCGTACTTCAATGAGTCACATCCATAAATTCTTAAAATCGAGGGTACAGTGAATTAATTTGGATGCTTGGTTTTATTAGGAGCGTTGATTGTGGACACGTGTTACAAATGCAACCCGAAGGCCCTAAAGAAATAGTGTAATGTTTTGCCACCAAAAAAAAAAAGGCATCGGAGAGACACTCACTAAAGGAAAATCAACAAAACAGAGTTCAATTCAATAGATGTGCGATTCCTGCCAAAAGCAAAACAGACTATTAGGGTCTGGAGTAATTTGGAAATAAACAGTAAATTCTGTAAGAAAATGAAAGAGAGGGAAAGAATTACTGCAAGTGATACAAATAGAATCTTACATTGAAAATGCACACCAAAGTAGAAGATTATTTTACCCAAGGCAAATCCAAAAAAGAACTCCTGTTAGGAACATTACATGATACACAATGGCAATTCTGAAACCTTGAGGACATACTGATGCATGTATTTCTTCGAGAAGATAAGAGATCTACTTCCTTAGAAGTCAATGAAGGAGTAGTGTGGGTTCAGGCTTGTGTTTCATTTCTTTTTTAACTAACTGGTGTTTATTTCTGAGTGTTGGGTGGTTGTGTTTTATCACTGTGTGAATTGAGCTATTGCAGAGTGATATATTCAATGAATTTCTTTTTCCATCAGGTTCAGTGTTGTACTGGTTTTAAAGGCAGCCATTACTGTTATTGTCTCCAGCAAAACCAAACACATGCTTTACTTTAGTTCCACATCTGTATTGATAATGATAGGTCACCAGCCCTTCAGTACAACCCAAACTGTGACATTATAAAAGCCTGCCTCCTTATTGAAGCTTAGCCATTGCTTGTAAAAACAACGCAAAAGTTCAATTAGAGATTCAGAGGGAAATGGGAGGGCAGGCTTTTGTGCATAGGCATCCCCATTTGAAAGCCTACAATCCATAATGAGCCCTGTTTAACACCATGGATGCTCTCCTTTCAGACGAGCCCAAATACCAGGTAACTAATGAGCAAGAATTCAATTCAACTAGCAAGAATCCGCTAATTCAACGAGAAGGCCATGAATGAAACATGTTATTACGAATATTGACTCATATGAAGAGACGTAAAAGACTTGGCTAGTTCCGTTTGGCCTGACAGGCCTAGCTAATTAATCAAATGCTTTGATAAGTAACTAACTTCTCACATTTTAAAGGGAAACTCTGATCTGCCGAACAGCGATGAAAAAGAAAAATATTGCTGTTTCAAATATAAAGAATGAAATTTCAGGACCATGTGCATGACCCATGCTTATTTTGACAAGGGTTTTCTTAAATGCTGTGATATCTGGAACACACCAATTAGAATGCATTAGAAATTAGCATACCTGTAATGCCCCTGTTACCAGCCTTTATTCCAGGAAAAAGTTCCAACATGGAAAGCTTTCTAGAAAAAACTTGAGTGGCTGTTATTACTGGTCAGCTTAACTGAGAAGAAAAAGAGCTAGCAATGGGGCAGAGCTCAAAGAAGCAGGGCTCCTGTCTTGCTCCACTGCCAGTACTTTCCTTTCCCGGCTCCTACCACTAGGCATCTCTGTGGCACAGGGAGCAGTACTTGGGTAACTAGAATGTCTACAGTCTCTTTCCCTTGTCCTCAATTCAAAAAAACAATGTATCAGGTGGCAAGGCTTTTATTGTATTTAGAGTGAAAACACACAGCGCAGATATTACAGCAGTTACAATGGACCAGCTGGTGAAGAAGGCAGCCAGGGGTCATAAAAATAAGAAAGTTTTTGGAGGTATTCGGATCTCGGCTGAAATACTAAGCCCCACCATGTACAAGCTATGTGACCTCCTGTAGGTCAATTAAAACATTTTGAACATCATCTTTCTTATCTGCAAAATGGGACTAATTATACCTTCTTTGCAGGTCAACTGTGGGATTAGAGAGAGTGGCTGGCACACAGTAGTGGCTCAATAAGTGGTGGCTAGATTTTTCCTTGTAACTTACTGCGGTAGGCAGTAACTTTGGTGACCCCCAAAGAACCACATCTCCTGGTAGTTATACAACCATAAGTAGTCCCTCTCACATGGGACACCGGCCTTCATCATGGCCAGAGGGACATTAACAGAGGTTTGATATAGCCAATGGGACAAAAGCAGAAGCTTGATAAGGGTTGGCACATTGGGAATTGTCCTCTTGAAGAGAATGCTCACTCATAAGATGATTTTTCTTTGGGATTCTGTTAGAAGCC
Source organism: Trichechus manatus latirostris (assembly GCF_000243295.1). NCBI lineage: Eukaryota > Metazoa > Chordata > Mammalia > Sirenia > Trichechidae > Trichechus > Trichechus manatus. The sequence goes on from NW_004443978.1 coordinate 14,663,614, forward strand.
CAATCTAGCCATGCGGAGAAGCCACATGGGGAAGAACTGAGAACTCCCAGCCAACAACCGGCACCAACTTGACAGTAACATGCATAAGACCATCTTAGAAGTGGATCCAACAATCCCTACAGTAGAGTCACCCCATCTGATACGGTATGGAGCAGACAAGTCATCCCCACTGAGTCTTGCTCAAATTACAGAATTGTGAGCAAATAAGTAATTGTTTTTGTTTTAAGCCACTAAGTTTTGAGGTAATTTTTGGCCATACATAACAAGAACACTTAATTGCCCTTTCATCATCTGCTACTCCTTTTTGTTTCTCACAAATGCTATACAATATTTAAAGAAGCTACTATCCTCAGTAATAGTGACTATCCAGATATTATCTGAGACCTTCAGAATTTTATAATTGCTCATTAACTCTGGATTCTCTTTGAAAATTGGTTGAATAATGCTAGACCAAGTACACAACCTTCACTCTTTCTGGTTGGTATTCTGAATAAATGAAGTTGCCAGACAAGTAATTATTGTACAAACAAAGTAATCTCTTGGAATTTTTCACATAATTGTTAGAAATTTGTATGTAAGCATTTGGTTCTGATATTTTTCGCATTGTGTCCCACTTTTGTTTTAGACAAATTCTGAGTTAACTAGCAAAACAGCAAGTTGCTAACTAGCTTTATTTCTATCACTTCATTTTACTCTTTGTCAACAAACAATATGAGAAGTATTTGTACTTTTAATTTGGGTCTTTTAATCTGAGCATCTCTTCCTATATTACAATTTGAAAATAGTGATATCGTGATGTGCTATTGTCTACTCAATATCCATTCTCCCCTTTCTCCTTAGTAACAGAACCCTGTAGGGTGGTATTCCATACCTTGCTAAAATTCTAGAATTGCAAGCCTCCTTAGCTGCAAGGTATGGCCATATGAATTAGTTCTGACCAACGAGATTTAAGCAGAAATGATGTATGGGATTTATAGATAGACTCCTTATCAAAAAGAAAACAGTCCTTCTGGCTTCTCACCCCCCTTTTCTAGCTCCCTTTCTACTGGGATGGCTGGAGATCTAGCAGCCATTTTGGACCACAAGGTGACCTTAAGGATGAAAATCATGTGTTGAGGATATACAGAAAGACCGAAGGAACCCAGATCTCTCATGACTGTGGAGCCACCATACCAACTCTGGACTCCCTATGTCTACATTAATTTTATATGAAACCAGAAAATTAACTTTTACCTTGTTTAGGCCACTATTATTTTAGGATGTCTGCTATTTGCAGTCAAGCTTAATTTTAACAAATACAAGTGACTTAAGTATTGCTATACATGGAAAAAAGAGACTGGTTTGACTTTAGTCTCAAGTTAAAAATTTTATAAAGAAAAAATATTTCTGAAGAATATCAACAATCCATAAATACGGAGAAGTTTGCTGCTGGAAAATCAATACACACAATCTAGAATCCAGCAAGAGTTCACGCCTTACTATAATTTGTTTTGCATATTCAAAAATAAAATAGACAATAACCATTATAGAATCAGGCTGTTACAACTGTTGAACATAGAAAGGCACAAGGAAGCCATTCATCACTGTTGTATTTCTTCAGTAGTTTGGCTGTGTCATTTAAGTATACTTTGAAAAGATTCAGCTGGAAAAGACTACCAGACACATTCCAGATTACATACTAAGTGAAGTAATTTTAATTTTAACAAAATGACAGCATAAATTTTTTTTAATTGTTGAAATACACAGATTCTAGGCAGTGAAATCCATTTGAGATTTATTTTATAGCTCCACTAATGACATGGATGGGAGACGAAACATAACAATGGTTGTGTGTGAATGCACAAACATATAATATTATTCATCAAAAGCTCTGTAAAAGTGCATTTTTATTCTTAAGAGGAAAATAGCAATAAGGCTCTTAACTTTTCTCAGTGATTAATAAGAGCTTATTTTATATTGAAATATCAAATTTATAGACAGACTAAAACAAAGCTTCACAGTGAAAAGATCGTATTTTCAACAAAACAGTTAGATGCATCAATTAAATGAAAAGTTTGACTTTATAGGAAATAGTCAAAGGTCAATTGTTTTAGTAATAATCATTGAAAAACACAACACAGAAGAGAGTTTGACTTCTCCAGGCCCTGTAATGCCAAGCCATAGCTCCTGATCCAGTGTCACAAGCCCAGCAAATGGGTTGCCAAAATAGTAACTAGAAGAATGAGTAAGGGCATATTGTGAATAACAGAATTTACCATGTTGTTGTTGTTAGGTGCTGTCAAGTCAGTTCCGACTCATAGCGACCCTATGTACAACAGAACAAAACACTGCTGGGTCCTGCACCATCCTCACAATCGTTGTTATGTCTGAGCCCATTGTTGCAGCCACTGTATCAATCCATCATGTTGAGGGTCTTCCTCTTTTTCTCTGGTCTTCTACTTTACCAAGCGTGATGTCCTTCTCCAGGGACTGGTCCCTCCTGATAACGTGTCTAAAGTATGTGAGACATAGTCTTACCATCCTCGCTTCTAACCAGCATTCTGGTTGTACCTCTTTTAAGACAGATTTGCTACTTTGGCAGTTCATGGAGTTTACCATAAGGTGGAATATTGCATAAATTATATCTACCATGATAAAAAGTTCAAATACCCTAAACTTATATTTTAAATAAAAGTAAGATAGGTAAATATTATACTATAATATTACTATGATATAAATATTTGAAATAAATGAAATTTTTTTTGATGAGTGAATTTCTCACTTCATTATTTTTTTATTAGAGATAGTTTCTTAAACCTTGAAGCAACCTTCTGAGTTGATAGTTTTTTTGAAACTATCATCAGTTTTAAGTGGAAAAGTATCTTATGAGTTTTCAATAACTAGAATGTTTCTCATCATTTTTCGTGAAAGCTTTAAAGGTATGTGCAAATTTAAATAAAATAAACCAAGGATAAGTGATATTACATTCCAGCAAAAGTTCATTAAGTTTTAAAGGAATAAAAACTCTTGTTTTGTCCAAGATGGCAGAAAATGGGTTTCTAAAAGCACTAAACTGTTGGTATCCTCCCCCATATGTTTTGATATGCCATGCTGTTCAAAGATATGAGAAGCCAAATATCTCTTTATAGATTGATGAGTAGATATCTGAACCCTAAACTGACCATTAAGCATCCGTTTAAAAGTATAAAATAAAAGGAATATACTTTTAGTAAAAGGTCAAGCTTAAAGCACCTATGGGATGAGACAGTCCTTACCAGACTGTCCGTCCTAGATAGAGGTCTTTGGCAACGTAGGTGTCCACTGGTAGGTCTTTAATCACGAGTGTGCCAGGGCACGCTAGAAAGTGCTAAAGGGGCTTTCTGGCAAGTGATTTACCCACACAATGGCTTATAATGTTCCTGAGTGCCCTCCCTATATGATCTATATGATCAACCCGGGTATAAAAATGGAGCCATCTGAATATCCTTGGACAACTCAACTGCTCCCTTACTCTCCTAGCCCAGAACCATGACCTGAGATATGAGCCAAACTTAGGGAAAACAAGAGAAAGGAGAAGTGGGGAGAGTTAGCATGGATGTTACACTAGGGAAGTATTCTCTCCGTCACATATGAAAGGAACTCTGGCTCTGAACCTTTACTGCTCATTAGAATCACCTGGGAGCTTAAAAACCTCAGATGCGCAGGTTGTACCCAAGACCAATTAAGTCATGATGGGTGGTGGGGGTGGGAATGTGACTCACGGCATTAGGAGTTTTTGTAAGCTCTCAGGTGATTCCAATCTCTCCATCTGCCCAAACTCTCCCCTAGCTATTGGTATCTAGGAAGGTCATCAAGAGAGCAAAGAAAAAGAAACATGCCATTTCCTCTTGTGAAACTGTGTGACTGCAGGTATACAATCTAATTCCTAACTGCCAGATTAAGATATAAACCCAATTGTGCTCACTTTATTACATTGAATGAAAGGAGCCATCATTTCACTTTAATTTGTTCAACTGCTAAAAGAATAATGTATTCTAATGTCAATATGCCAAGCCAAATACATTTCATATGAAAGGCATCTGTTTATGAGTCTTAGCAAGGCTGGAACACTGCCAACAGACATTTTCCAATAGACCTAGGAGGCTTAGCAGGTAGTAAGCTAAGCTGGCATGTAGGACCCTGTGCTAATGAAAATGCAGAACCCTGGTTTCCTAACTATTCATGATTGGGAAATTAGAGTTTATGGTCCTGGAGGTTTTCCACACACCCTACATTGTCCAGAAATAATGGAAAGCTGACACCGAAGTACCCTAGCACCATGTGAGCACGGTGCAAAGACTACACAAAGAGGCACAGCAGCTTAACCAAAGGCAGAACAAAAATACAGCAGCACATAATGAATGAGCAAGTAAAATCCCTAAGAATTAATTCATTGAGGCATAATACCCCAAATCCTTAAAAAAAAAAGAATGCAACAGAAACCCATTTCCACAGTAAATCCAAGGGTAACTGATGTAACAAACTACTTAACGACCATAGATAAGATTAAAATAAACACCAACAACAACAACAAAGAAAAAAACGAACTTTTCCTGCATTCGTATTATTTAGATGAGAAGTTCACTTAAGATAGTCTGCAAGAGTTCATTTAATTACACTGGTAATAAAATTATCTCTTTTGGCCTAAACAGTTCTGACTTGGGCCCAATTTTCCTGGCTTTGTGAGTAAATTGAGCCACGTGTACAGCTAAAGATAACACAAGAACTATATCTTTATAAGTAAAGCTCCTTTTTAATTATGAAGTAAAGCAAGAAAAACCAAGACAATTGAAGAAGAAAAAATATTCCTAATCCCACCACTACAAAATACAAAAGCAGTTGCATCTGCATGAGTTTCTCTGTTTAGAATTAGAGGTTGTGGTTATTCCAGCTTTTTGGCCAGCAAATAGAAATTAGCTGACAAGTGGCAACCTTCTTAAAGGCCTTCGGAGGTTCAGCTTCACTAGTATTTACCCCACTGTACAAACCATGGAGCTCTGATGGCGCAGTGGTGAGAAGCTACAGCTACTTACTAAAGAGTTGGCAGTTTGAATCCACCAGCAGCCCCTTGGAAACCCTATGGGGCAGTTCTACTCTGTCCTAAAGGATGGCTGTGAGTCAGAACTGACTTGACAGCAACGGGTTTGGGTTTTGGTACAAAACTTTAAGTCCAGGCATAGTTATTACTCTCACCCTCCTTTACTGCCCACTCACCCAAGTCTTCTGCTTCCTAAATCCTAAATGTCCCTCACACAAATCCACTTCTCACCAGCAGGACTTTGCAGTGATCATCAAAATTAGTGCAACCTCCTTGCCACCAAGTTTATTCCTCTTCAATCTGTCTATGACATTGCAGCCAGAGGGAACTTTCTAAAATGCAAATCATGATGTCACCTCCTTCATTGCCATTAGGATAAGAATGACATTATGATTCACACAGACTGGTTCACAGGGCCTCCATGTCCCCAGCTTCTTCCTCACCCACTCTCTCTCTTGAACTCAATGCCCCAATCATATTATCATTTCAACGCTAGAAGGACATCTCTGGGCTTTCAGATACGCTGTTCCCTTTTCCTGTAACACTTCCTTCCTCTAGACCTAGATATCTTTCAATTTTCATCTTAAAAGTCACTTTCTCAAGAAATCTTTTCCTTATGCCTAAAATTGGTTAGGTCCTCTGGCCTGGGGCTCCCTTAGCACCTGGACTTCTCCATTATAGCAGTCATCACCTTGTATGCAATGATTTTTTTTAGTAGCTTAGTTATATTGCCCACTAGACTGTAAGTGTGTAAAGGGAGAGAATTGTCTATCTTACTTATGCTCATGTGCAGAATGCCTGCTGAGTGTCTGACCTGCAATGGATTTTCAAAGTAATATCTGTGGAACAAATGAATGATACTTGGATCTCCTTATATTGTAACTTTTCTTTCTTATCAATAAGTTTTGTATCCATGCGTCACAATTTAAGATACTCAGGATACTAGTTTTGTGATTTTAGACAGAGAGAAGGGAAAAGCGGAGATAGTCAACATGGGTGTTACCTTAGGAAAGTATTCTCTCAGTCACACATGAAGGGAGCACTTGCTCTGGATCTTGGCAATGCGTATGGGCATAAAGAAAAAAAAAATGTTGTCACTGAGTTGATTCTGACTCATAGCGACCCTGTAAGACAGAGTTGAACTGCCCCATAGGGTTTCTAAGGAGGAGCTGGTAGATTCAAACTGCTGACCTTTTGGTTAGCAGCCATAGGTCTTAATCACTGTGCCACCAGTGCTCCAGGTATGGGTATACATCCTCAGAAACCAATGAGCTAGGACAAAAACATTCGATGATGGCCAAAGAGCGAAAGCGACCCTGGAGGGTATTAGAAACCAAAAAAAAAAAAAATTGTTGCCGTTGAGTCGATTCCAACTCATAGCGACCCTATAGGAACTGCCCCATAGGGTCTCCAAGGCTGTAATCTTTACGGAAGCAGACTGCCACATCTTTCTCCTGTGTAGCGGCTGGTGGGTTCGAACTGCCACCCTTTTGGTTAGCAACCGAGGGCTTAATCACCAAGCCACAAGGGCTCCTTCTGGAAGGCATTAGGAGTTTGTATTTTCCCATAGATGGAGTAAATAATTCAACCTTCTGTGCACTCATAGAACTTCCAATTGCCCCTGCCCTCCTTTGTCCATTACCCTGACCTTGAGTACCGCAATGATGGTGATTTGTTATATTCTTCTTTGGTGTCTGACTTTATGCCTACAGTAGAGTTTGGGCCCTAGTACGGGAGATTGATAAATGTGTTGAACTAATGAAGAACGCATATATAACTGAGAAATGATATTTCCATCTTTCCATAGATGGGAATAAAATAAAAATAACGTATTGGGTGGATGTGAGCACACAGATCGTGTGGCAGCATTGTTGGTGGCCCACCCAGAGCTCCCAGGCATTATCACTTCAGTGTGCTCCAACTGACTTCCAGCAGCCATATCTACCTCCCTCTGGCTCAGGGCTTTCTCTGCAGCTTTGAAGGTCACTTGGCCTGTTTGTATGTCAGGCAAGAAGTGACAGGGAAATTACATCTTCTCCAAATCCTGTAGACCTCAGCCAATGACTGATGGGAGTTGGTGCATAAATATTCCAGCTCCCTCACCCCTTGAATGGGATAACTCTGAGACATGATTTTAAATCATTTCCAAGAATTCTCCCAATTGCCTCTCCTTTCCTGTCTCATTTCTCCTTTCTCCTATCACTATTTTCTGAACCTCCTAAATAAATTACTTTCAATGACTCCTTAGCATGGAGTCTGCTTTTGGGGAAACCCAAATTAAGGCAAAAAGCATACATAAAGAATACAGAACTTAACATGCAGTCTAGCTAAGATAGACAAGGAAGTCATTAAGATACCCTGTCAGGTTGCCAACATGTACATTTCTTAATAAAAATTTCATTAACTTCTATGTTTTATATGGGAGCCGTAGTGGCACAGTGGTTAAGAGCTAGGGCTGCTAATCAAAAGGTTGACAGTTCAAATCCACCGCTGCTCCTTGGAAACCCTATGGGGCAGTTCTACTCTGTCCTATAGGGTCGCTATGAGTCAGAATCGACTTAGCAGCAGCAGGTTTGGTTTTTATTTTACTATGTTTTATAATTTTCCTAATTTTATACTCACATTTGACTAAGACAACTTAGTGCACACATCCTTTATACGCATTTATCAACAGCAGACGTGTATGAGCCACAAGAGCAGTAAGCATTGAAGAAATAAACTAGTGAATCGGTCATGCACAGTATGTTCTTAATGAGAAAACTGGCTCCCTGTCATGAAATGTTTTTTCAAGCATAATTTCAAATGTGATATCCCTCAAAAAGAAAAGAGTGAAGTTTCAAAATTAAATGATCTGGTGGTTCTATTTGCTTAGCAACAAGTATATCAGTTAAAATTCCTAACATTTCATATCATATCACTTTCATATCAAGTCTTCAAAACAAGTGGATGAAAGGAAAAACTGTAAATCATCAGCAGTTTAAAATTAAAAGACTTATGAAGAGCCAATTTGTCTTTAAATAATATCTGGAAAAATCATATTGTTCAGTGACAATCATTCAGTTAGACATGTTCATATACAATGTTAGTATATATAAGTGCTTGGCTGCTAACCGAAAAGGTTAGTGGTTCAAACCCAAACAGCTGCTCCGCAGGAGAAAGATCTGGCAATCTGCTTCTGTAAAGATTACAGCCAGGAAAACCCTACGGGGCAGCTCTATTCTGTCACACAGGGTTGTTATCAGTCAAAATCGACTCTGCGGCACCTAACAATAACAACATACTTTATCTATTAAAAAATACTATTTAGGTAAATAAGTTTATTTTTATTCCATATAACTAAAGCAGTATCTTTCACTTTGCATACTGAAACTATTCATTTTTTATCATTTTGCATAACTCAAATGTAATTGTGTTTCATCAGAAACCATAATAGAATGAAAGTTTTAAGGCCAGCACCTCATGTAATACAATTTAGTTCCATTACCCAATTTGTCCAAGCATTTTGCCAGAACATAGTCAATAATGAAAATCACTTTAATCCCTTTCCTTGCTAAATCATATCATAATTTTCTATTCCTAACATTGGTGTTAAATAAAAAAGAAATATTTAGATAGATCTTTAAAAATAGTTTATATATCTATATATATCATACACACGTATGTGAAGATATATGAAAGTAGCTCTGTTCTATTTTAAAAGTTGAAGAAATGTAATACATTAACACATTTGAAGAAGTACAGCCACAGTGCTACTTAGAAGCGAGGATGGGGAGACTTCATCTCACATACTTTGAACATGTTATCAGGAGGAACCAGTCCCTGGAGAAGGACATCGTGCTTGGTAGAGTGTCAGTGAAAAAGAAGACCCTCAACAAGACAGACTGACACAGTGACTGCAACAATAGGCTCAATCATAACAATGATCATGAGGCTGGTGCAGGAACGGGCAGTGTTTTGTTCTGTTGTACATAGGGTTGCTATGAGTTGGAACCAACTCGATGGCACCTAACAACAGTAACAACAATACACATGAAAAACAGAGATATAAAGCAATTTGTACAAAAGTAAGGAATACATAAACTTCCAAAGGCCTTTGAAGGCCTTCTGTAATTTATCTTCTTAAATGTCTGCTACTTTCATGCATCTGACCCTTGTTTTTTCTCAGGCATCCTACTCTAACTCATTCCTAGTGTTATGAACTATTGACTTCTTAAGCAATTTTTTTGCTGGTATGAAATCAAAAGGAAAAACGTAGATGTTTGGAAAAATAGAGAAAACAGGGAAACAGGCATAATGAGCTTCCTGTGTTTCATCTATAGGAACTTGCTCCAGGAAACATTCCCGCTTTCTTCTTCATTTCAAATCCCTCATCTACTGAGTTTTCCTTTTTTACAAACCCTCTTTCTATCCTTTTACCCAATAAATCTTCCATCTTATCTTTCTGTACATTGAATGCTAAATTTTTGGAAAAAGTAATAAACCACACTTATTGTTTGTTCTATTATCAACTCAACCCTGTTTAATCTGGGTTCTAAACCATATTAATCAAGATATTTTATCTGAAAGAGACAAGAGCTCAACTCAAATGTTACAGCACAAAAGAATATATACTGACTCATGTAACTAAGAAATGCAGCCGCAGATCTGGCTTTAGGTACCATCAGATAAAGGCCCTCAAACGTCAAGAATCTATAAAATATATATAACATTTCAAAGGCTTTCATGTCTCAGTTTTCTTCATTCAAATAATCACATGGACTGAGGGTGAGTGGAGAGTTCCTTCCCCAAAGAAAAACTGTGGTGCAGACATTTCTCTTAGCTCAATTCATGGCTTTTTCTCCTCCTTGAATTCTTGTTGAGCAAGCCAATTCCCTCTTAAACTCCTGCCATCATCTCCATGTGGAAGACTCTCAAGTGTACATATCAAGTCAAAAGTTCCCTCCAACCCCAAATCTTCGCTTCCAGGTGCCTTTGGGTGTCCTCACACAATTGTCATACTATTGCTTTAACTTCATCAAGACCAAAGTAGTTCCCATGTTTCCTCTAGAAAAAGAGTTGACAAACTACAACCCATAGACCAAATCTAGTCAAAGACTGTTGTTGAAAACAAAGTTGTATTGGAGCCCAGACATGCCCATTCGTTTACATTTAGTTTCTGACTGCTTCTGTGCTACAGTGATAGAATTGAGTAGTTTTGACAGAGAACGTGATATGTAAGGCCTAAAATATTTACTATCCAGCTCTTTACAGAAAAAGTTGGCCAACTCTAACTTAGAACAATAATTTTTATCCTTAGTGGTGCATTAAAATCACCTGGGGAGATTTAAAAAATCGTACCAAATAAACCATAATCTCTGGGAATGGGACCCAGACATCAGGACTTTAAAAGCCTTCCAGGTGATTCCAATGTACATCCAAGGTGGAGATATCCTGTACGATGGTTAAGGTTGTGTGTCAGCTTGGCTGGACCAGGATTCTCAGTGGTTTGGCAGTTATGTAACAATGTAGTTTGGCAGTTATATAATGATGCAATTTGGCAACTATGTAATGATGTAGTCGTCCTCCAAGTTGTAATCTATGTGATCAGCAAATCAGTTACAAGGGGAGTTTCCTTGGGAGTGTAGACTGCATCCAATATATATGGATATTCTGGCAAAACTCGCTTGCTCACTCTGGATCCTGCATCAGCCTCCTCATCATCTGACATCCGGTTCTTGGTACTTGAGCCAGAAGCCTGCCAGACTGCCTTCTGATCTTAGGATCTGTCAGCCACCGCAGCCTATGAGCCAGCCACCTGTCATCTTACCTGCTGATCTTGGGATTTGTTGGATTCTGCAACCTGTGAGCCAGCAACCTGCTGTCTTACCTGTCAATCTTGGGTTCATCAGCCCCTGTAGCTACACGGGTAAGGAGAAGCCTCCAGCCTGACGCTGACCTCAGACTTGGGACTTGTCAGCCCGTACAACTGCATTAGCCATTTGCTTAAGGTAAATCTCTCTCTCTCTCGCTCATTAAATATACATATATATATATGGCATTAGCCATTTCCTTAAGGTAAATCTCTCATCTCTCTCTATCATTAAATATATGTATATACATACACTTCACTTGTTTTGCTCCTCTAGAGAACCCAACCTAAGACATTTGGTACTGAGAATGGTTCTAGAGAAACAAAATTGTAAACATTAGTTTACTAAATTGATTCTTAAGTCTGACTAGTCTTACAGGCACTGATGACTCTGCCACCAGTAGTAAAGAAGGTGCTGCTAATCAATGGCATGAGGTGGCAATACTGATATGCAATACATCATTGAGGTGAGAAGTGAGGCTCTGGGTGATTCCATGTTTGATACTTTTCTAAAATTTTGTCAGAATGAGAAATATAGGGAAGCTGGTTGATTTGTCTTACTTTTGCTAGGCAAAGTGGTGAAAGAAAGAGATGAGCTCAGGGCTTCAGAGTCTCAGCTCAAGAACCACCTAAAAGACCTCAAAGTTGCCAGTTGTACCCTGAAAGAAAGCCTTATTTCTTGTAGTAACAGAGCTGATACTGCCAAAAACCAAAGCCAGAATCTTATTGTAAGCAGGGCTGAATTACAACTCCAACTGAATTCCCAACCTCAACTCGTATCTGAAGTTAAAATGGAGGCATGATTGGGAAAAAATGGGATCCTGAAACTCAGGCTGGGGAAATATGGGCAGATAATCAGGCAACTGGGAACACAGAGCCCCTAAATTCCATTGAATCATTCCTGCCAACAGAACCAACCTTCCTACTTCCATCTGAAGAGATTACTCCATCTTTGTCTGCTAAGCCATCCTCCTCAGTAAAACCATTATCCCTTCCACCCCCATGCCTCATCTGTTGAGATTAATCCAGCTATGTCTGAAGAGCCTTTGTCTGAGCTATTGCCTGGGGTGGCATCTGAGTCATTGCCTGGGGTATTGCCTGGGGAGGATACCTTACAAGACATAGATGAATGTTTCCAGGACCTACCCCCACCACGTATTTTTGCTTCTAATCCTATAACTAGACTTAAGTTCCAGTGAGCCCCAAAAGGTGAGGTACAAGAGGGGGTTACCCAAGAGGAGGTACACTACACTCCAAATAACCGCTTGACTTTTCTCATATGTACAAACAGAAGATTCTTCATTTAATGTTTCAGTTCAAGAGGTTAGGAAAGGATCTAATAGTTTATTTGGTTGGTTCAGTGAAGCATGGATTACACAGAGGCCTACACTAAGTCAAGCTGAAGTAACAGGCCTGCCTTGGTATACTGTAGAAGAAGGTATCCAAAGGCTTAGGGAAATTGGCTTGCTAGAGTGGATTTGTCAGGTTAGAACCACAGGCCCACATATGAAGTGCCCAAAGGACACACCTTCTACCACAATGGTAAGGAACAAATTTGTGAAGGGAGCCTCATATGTGTTGCCAAACCCATTGCCGTTGAGTCCATTCTGACTCATAATGACCCTATAGGACAAAGTAGAACTGCTCCATAGGGTTTCCAAGGAGCAGCTGATGGATTCGAACTGCTGACCTTTTGGTTAGCAGCCAAGCTCTTAACCACTGCAACACCTTGAATACTGCTGTCATTGTTATTTTTTGTAAGTCACATGTGACAGTGGGAACTTCTCTAACTGAATTAAGACAACTAACTACAATGGGGCTGAAGAGAATAGTAAGCAAATAATTTCTTTTATAAGGATCAGCTCAAAGGTGGTTTCTATGAGGCTGAGGTTAAAGATGTCCCAAATGTCTAAATTTTCCAAGCTGCTGTACCACCATCATCTCCAACATCAACCACTCCCTCTGGCCTCAGAACTCTCCCTCCTGTCTTTGGGTCACCTAATTTCTTGCAACGTCTCAGAGAACTCATGGACCATATAAAGGAAACGGCTCACGAGGTTTTGGAGGCTGGCAAGTCCCAAATTCATGGGTCCGGTGTAGACTTCTCCCTGGTCCTCAGTCTCTGCCCAAAGGCACTCAGCTTTCCCACTCTGTGGGCTGGGAAGCTCACTACACCATCTCCTGCAGGTCTCTGCTGCTGGTTTCTGCTGCGGATCTCTCCTTCTTTGGTGTTGGACTCTCCTCTTTGCTCTTTTAAGGCAAAACTGACCAATCCCCTTGGTAGGTCACAATTACCCTATCACACGATCATCTGGTGGGAGTTACAAGACCATGGCTATAAAGGCCACACACAAAAGTAATTAATCCACCACAAATAGTCTGACTCATGTGGGCTTATGGCATTGGGTACTTAGTCATGTTGTCCCTAGAAGTAAAATAGATAGGAAATCAACTAAATATTTACTTGATCTGTGCAAGCAGAATTCTAAATCAAGTGAACAGCATTCTAACTTGAATAGCCAGAATAGAGAGTCATAGCCCTTCAATCAATTCCCAGACTTGAGCCATTTTATAAACCTACAATAAAGGGGAGGATGGGTCCTCTTGAGGAAGGGCTCCACTGCACTGCCAAAAATTTATACTGTTAATCTTTCTCCCAGCCTTCCCCAAAGGGATCTATGGCCATTTACAAGAGTGATTGTTCATTGGGAAAAAGGAAATAATCAGACATTTTGGGAATTACTGGATACTGGCTCTGAACTGACACGAATTCCAGGAGACCCAAAACATCACTGTGGCCCACCAGTCAGAATGGGGGCGTATGGAGGTCAGGTTATTAATGATGTCTTACCTCAGGATCATCTCACAGTAGGCCTGGTGGGCACCCAAATCCATCCTGTAGTGATTTCCCCAGTTCCAGAATGCAAATTGGAATAGACATACTCAGCAACTGGCAAAATCTCCACACTGGATCCCTGACATGTGGAGTAAGGACTATTATGATAGGAAAGGCCATAGGAAGCCATTAGTACTGTCCCTAGGAAAATAGTAAACAAAAAACAATACCACATTCCTGGAGGGACTGCAGATATTACTGCCACCATCAAAGACTTGAAGGATGCAGGGGTGGTGATTCTCACCACATACCCATTCAACTTGCTTGTTTGGCCTGTGGAAAAAACAGATGGATTTTGGAGAATGACAGTGGATTATTGTAAACTTAACCAGGTGGTGACTCCAATTGCAGCTGCTGTTCCCGACGTAGTTTCATTGCTTGAGCAAATTAGTGCATCTCCTGTAACCTCGTATGCTACTATTGATCTAGCCAATGCCTTTTTCTCAATTCTGGTATTGAAGGAGCTCCAGAAGTAGTTTGCTCTCAGCTGGCAAAGCCAGCAATACACTTTCATTGCCTTACCTCAGAAGTATATCAACTCTCCAGCCCTATGTCATAATTTATTCCACAGGGACCTTGATTGCCTTTTCCACAAGACACTGGTCCATTACATTGATGACATGCTGATTGGACCTAGTTAGGAAGAAGTGTCAATGACTGTGGACTTATTGATAAAATATTTGCATGCTAGACGGTCAGAAATTAATCCAACAAAAATTCAGGTGCCTTCCACTTTAGTGAAATTTCTAGAAGTACAGTGATGTGGTCCATGTCAAGATATTCCTAGTAAAGTGAAGGGTAAGTTGTTACATCTGGCCCCTGCTACAACTAAAAAGGAGGTACAATGCCTGGTGGGCCTCTTTGGATTTTGAAGGCAACATATCTCTCATTTGGGTGTGCTACTCTGGCCTATTTATCAAATGACTCAAAAAGCTGCTAGTTTTGAGTGGGGCCCAGACCAAGAGAAGGCTCTGCAACAGGCTCAGGCTGCCATGCAAACCTCTTTGCCACTGAGGCCATATGATCCAGCTGATCCAATGGTGCCTAAAGTGTCAGTGGCAGATAGAGATGCTGTCTGGAGTCTTTGGCAGGTCCCTATTGGTGAATGACAGCACAGGCCCTTAGGATTTTGGAGAAAAGCACTTGCCATCCTCTGAAGATAACTACTCTTCTTATGGGAAACAGCTTTTGGCTTCTTACTGGACCTTAGTAGAAACTAAACACTTAACCATGGGCCATCAAGTCACTGTGCAGCCTGCGCTGACCATCATGAATGGGTGTTGTCTGACCCACAGTCATAAAGTCAGAAATGCACAGTAGCACTCCATCATTAAATGGAAGTGGTATATATGAGATAGGGTCTAAGCAGGATCTGAAGGCACAAGTAAGTTTCATGAAGAAGTGGCCCAAATGACCATGGTCTCCACTCCTGTTACATTACCTTCCCTTTGCCAGTCTGCATCTATGGCCTCATGGGGAATATGATCAGTTGACTGAGGAAGAGAAAACTTATGCTTGGTTTACAGATAGTTCTGCATGATATGCAGGCACCACTTGAAAGCGAACAGCAGCAGCAGTACAATCTCTTTCTTGGACTCCCCTGACAGACAGTGATGAATGGAAATCCTCCTAATGGGCAGAACTTCAAGCAATGCACCTGGTTGTTCACTTTGCTTGGAAGGAGAAATAGCCAGGTGTTCAACTCTATACTGATTTATTGGCTGTGGCCAATGGTTTGGCTGGATGGTCAGGGACTTGGAAGCAATATGATTAGAAAACTGGTGACAACGAGGTATGGGGAAGAGGTATATGGATAGACCTCTCTGAATGGGCCAGAGAAGTGAAGATACGTGTGTCTCATGTGAACGCTTACCAAAGAGTGACCTCAGCAGAGGAATATTTTAACAATCAAGTGGATAGGATGACACAGTCTGTAGAAACCAGTCATCCTCTTTCCCCAGCCACTCCCGTTATTGCCCA
This sequence comes from Trichechus manatus latirostris, assembly GCF_000243295.1. Classification (NCBI taxonomy): domain Eukaryota; kingdom Metazoa; phylum Chordata; class Mammalia; order Sirenia; family Trichechidae; genus Trichechus; species Trichechus manatus. The sequence continues at coordinate 14,679,394 of NW_004443978.1, forward strand.
ATAGGCTAATGAACAAAGTAGCCATGGTAGCAGGGATGGAGATTATGCATGGTCTCAGCATCATGAACTTCAACCCACCAAGGCCAGCTTGGCTACAGCCACTGCTGAGTGCCCAATTTTCCAGCAGCAGAGACCAACACTAAGTCCCCAATATGACACCATTGCTTGAGGTGATCAGCCAGCAAGCTGGTGGCAGGTTGATCACATTAGACCACTTCCATCATGGAAAGGGCAGCATTTTGTTCTTACTGGGATAGACACTTTGCCTTCAATGCCCACAATGCTTCTACCAAAATTACCATCTGTGGACTCATAGAATACCTTACTGTAGTGGTATCCCACACAGCATTCTCTTAGATCAAAGGGCTCATTTCACAGAAAATGAGGTGGGGCAATGGGCCCATGTTCATGGAATTTACTGTTGTTACCTGTTCTCCATCATCCTGAAGCAGCTGGCTTGATAGAATGATGGAATGACCTCCTAAAGACACGATTACTGTACCAGCTAGGTGGCAATACTTTGCAGGGTTGGGGTAATGTTCTCCAGGAGGCTGTATATGCTCTAAACCAGCATCTAATATATGGTGCTGTTTCTCCCACAGCCAGAATTCACAGGTCCAGGAATCAAGGAGTGGAAATGAGAGTGGTACCACTCACTATTACCCCTAGTGACGCACTAGCAAAATTTTTGCTTCCTGCCCCTGTGACACTATGCTCTGTGGGTCTAGAGGTCTTAGCTCCAAAGGGAAGAATGCTCCCACCTAGAAACACAACACTGATTCCACTGAACTGGAAGTTAAGAATGCCACCTGACCACTTTGGTCTCCTTATTCCTCTGGATCAACAGGTGAAGAAGGGTGTTACCATATTGGCTGGCATAATTGATCCTGATAACCAAGGGGAAATCAGATTGATATTACCTAATGGAGATAAATGGATCCCTAGTGGCATAGTAGTTAAGAGTTCAGGCTGCTAACAAGAAGGTTGGCAGTTCGAATCCACCAGCCTCTCCTTGGAAACCCTATGGGGCAGTTCCACTCTGTCCTATAGGATCACTATGAGTCAGAATTGACTCAATGGCACACAACAACAATAGAAGTAAAGAAAAGTATGCCTGGAATACAGGAGATCTCTTAGGGCATCTCTTAATACTACCATGCCCTGTGAGTAAAATCAATGGAAAAGTACAGAAACACAATTCTGACATGACTACTAATGGCCCAAACCCTTTAGAAATGAAGATTTGGGTCACCCCACCAGGTAAAGATCCATGACCAACTGAGGTGCTTGCTGAGAGTAAAGTGAATATGGAATGAGTGGTGAAAGAAGGTATTTCTAAATACCAGTTATGATCACGTGATCAGTTGAAGAAAGGAGGACTGTAATTGTTATGATCATTTCTTCCTTATAAATGTGCATCAGATTTTTTTTTTCCCTTACAAAATATAACATATAAACAGGGCTAGTGCAATTTTGGTTGCATGCATGTTAGTTGTATCATGTTAGGTACTAGTATGACTTTGTAATTGTCTTTATTTAGAGATTGTGTAAAGTTTAAGGAGATGTATACAGGTGCCAAGTTGAGAAGGGGTGGACTCTGATGGTTAAGGTTGTGTGTCAGCTTGGCTGGGCCATTATTCTTAGTGGTTTGGCAGTTATGTTATGATGTACTCACCTTTCATAATGTGATCTGATGTGATCAGCCAATTAGTTGTAAGGAGAGTTTCCTCGGGTGTGTGGCCTGCATATAATATATGTATCTCTGGATCCTGCATCTGGCTCATCATAATCTAACCTCTGGATCTTGGGACTTGAGCCAGCAACCTGCCATCTGACCTGCCAACGTTGGGTTCATCAGCCCCTGCAGCTACACAAGTCAGGAGAAGCCTTCAGCCTGATGCCTGACCACTGACTTGGGATGTGCCAGCCTGAACAATCTCATGAGCCATTTCCTTGAGATAAATATCTCTCTCTGTACATATACACTTCGTTGATTTTGTTTCTCTAGAGAACCAAGTCTAAGACACCCTGCTTTAAGACTAATTTCTGCTCCTGAATTCTCAATCCTAGATATTAGTGTAACCTTCTCCTGGGACAAAGTTATAACTGATGCCTTTTTGCTTGCCTACTCCAATAGCTTATTCAATGCCCTATCACATTCTACTGAGTTCAGACCAGAAAGTTTTCTTGTTTTATCCCTCCTGTCTACTCAGGCCTTCATCATCTTTCACTCAGCCATTTCAGTAACCTCTTCAGGAGTCTCTTTATGCTCTGCTAAATTCTATGGACAGTCACCAGAGTTTTAGTATCAAAATAAGGACCTAATCATGCTACTCCCATGCCAAAAGAGAGCTTGACTTTAGACACTTTAATAAACTCTTTTATTAACTGTAATAGGCTTATTTAGATGAGTTTATTAGATTTTCTAGGTAATCATTTACGAATAATGATAATTTTGTCTCTTTTTTGTGTGTGTGTACACGTGTGTGTGTGTTTATGTGTGTGTAAACACATTGCTGTCGAGTCAATTCCAACTCATAGTGACCCTATAGGACAGAGTAGAACTGCCCCATAGGGTTTCCAAGGGGCGGCTGGTGGACTCGAACTGCCAACCTTTTGGTTAGCAGCCAAGCTCTTAACCACTGTACCACTAGGGCTCCATATGTGTGTAGGGGGTAAGTTATTGTGTTGGCTGAAATGTCTAGTATAATATTGAATAGCAGTGGAAATAGCAGGCATTCTGGTCTTGTCCCTGTCTTCCTCTGTGTATCGAGACTTTCTCCACTACAAATGTTATGATACTGATATCTTAATGTGTCGAAAAGAAAAGAAAGAAATATTTAAATGAGGGAAAGGACAGCCTGGTCATCAAAAAAGCTGGATTTGAACTTGTCTAGGTTCTGTATATTGGAGCAAAAAAATTCATCTCAATATACTTCATTTTTTTCATCTAACTTACTTTCTTGACAGCATTAAATGCAAGATTCCTAATAATTATGAAAGTGTTCAGGAAAAGATGAAAGTCCTATAAAATCTGCACTACCATTATTATATATCCCCAATAAGGATATTTGTTCTAAAATAAAATGAACTTTAATTATTTCTATTGGCAAAGAGATTTAAGTCAACAGCATTAAAACAGGGTTATACTCAACTAAAGAACTTAGATGTAGAAGGGAGAAAAAAAGGAAGAAAAATTAAGGAAGGGTAAGGTTATGGGGGAAATATTTGCCATAACCCAGGTCTACCATTAGGAGCTGAAGAATTGGGGCAGGATACCACTGCAATTGGAAGCAAAAAATTTAGATTAAAAGGAACACTTGGTGGTGCTAAGAATTGGGTTATCTGGGAGCAAAATCACCAGCTAAATATTCCAATTTAAGTGCAGCAATTAGCTATTAAGGATCAAGTAGAATATGAAAATACCAACTTTTAAGAAAAAATGACAAACACGTAACTGACACTTTAAAAAATTGTTTGAGATTGTCAACCATAAGAGTGAAATGAAATAATGTATATAAAACATTGACAGCATTGTTTAGCACATAGTAAGACTCAGTAAATGTTAATATGTTAAATATTAGTAATATTATTGCTATTATTAACTTGTAATTAAACACTACCCTATATCAGAAAGGGAATCTTATTCAAAGGGAAATGAAATTGGGGCTTAGGCATAATATTTAGCAACTGAAAGGGACCGCTAACGCTGACACACCAATTTTACATTTGAGTTACTATAGAGGGATTTTGGATATTGAGAGAGAAATACACACACACAAATGACTTCAGTGAACAGACAGTGATAAATTGCGTTAGTATGAATGTTAAATCTATAAAAACTGCAATGTCATTTTGAAACTTATGAAACCAGATATACAAATTCTCTTTCTAAAAGCAGACATGCAAAACCTAAATCTGAAAGCACCTACTTATAATTTTTTTTTTTAATTTTACTTGCCAAAAAGATTCACTACTGGTTTTCTTTAAAGTGTATATCCCTGTTATATAATTTAAAATAACATATCATATGTAGAAACATGTCCCAGGCACAACTTGCTACTTTTCTGGGAAATAATAGCATGCAGCTTACATTTAGATGATTATTTAAAATGTTAGTCATTTTTTGAGGGACAAGTAAAAGCCATAAAGCCTGCCCTCTCACCTCAAGGCACAGCCCTCTGCAGAACGGATTCTGCCCTGGCTACTCTATAGAACCCTCCCTATTCTTTGCCAAATCCAATGCCTTCTCAGAACGCAGCATTTAACACAGTGATTACACCTACTTCTATAATGCCACTCATTCATTCACTGATTCAACAAATGTTCAATGCATGTCCCTTCTTCTGTGATTCTTCCCAAAGTCCTAGAGCTGATAACTCCCTCTTCTGTGCTCTCAGCAGTCTTGTGCTATCTTTATCATCATATTCAATGCTATGCTCTGTAATTATTTCTTTAATTACATGTCTCCTTTTACCAGCACTCTAAGGACAAGAGGACAATGGTTTAGCCATCTGTGTTGCCCCAGCAAATATCCATGTACCTGGAATGTGATAAGCATTCCTCAGCTGGTTTGTTGAAGGAATGAAGTCCACAATAACATAACCCCATTTAGAAGATACTGTATCTCAAAACGTCCCATTCTTGTAGGGTACACATGTCTCTCTACTTATGGCTTTTATTTATATCTCTCATTCAAAACACTAATTTTTTACTGGTTGCCAAGATATGATTTATTATGCATGCATACATCAGTCAGTAGAATATTTCATTACAAATACATAATGTCTGCTAATTCTCCTTCATAACTGATTTCCATGGTTATAATATCAATTTTATTTTGCAAAATATTGTATCTATTTACCATTGCCAAACAATGAGATGCTATAAGGCTGCTATCTCTTATCCCTCCTCATATGTAGCTCCTAGTTGCTACCAAGGATGAGAATGTCCATTCAGAAATTGGTAGTGAGAGATGCAAAGTCCTCAGATGAAATTTTAGATTATACAGTGGGAAATGAGGGACTTGCTACCCTATGGTGAGTGTTCTGGAGAGAAGTGGAATAGCACTGATCTGGAACGCACTCTGTGTCAATGTTCATCTTTCTGGGCTCATCTTGCAACCTCACCACTCTGTTATTTAAAGGTAAGTCTACTAAAAGTAGTGTTGCAAAGTTGCTGAGGTTAAAGGGATACAGAAAGATAAACGAAGGGAAAGGTTAGATTCAGGCATACTATATCATTCAGAATGAATTACTGTCATTTTTATGCCCATATATATCCAAAGGCATACTAGGTACCTTAGTTATCTAGTGCTGCTACAATAGAAATACCACAAGAGGATGGCTTTAACAAATAGAAATTTATTTTCTCACAGTTTAGGAGGCTAGAAGTCCAAATTCAGGATGCGGGCTTTAGGGGAAGTCTTTCTGTCTCTGTCAGCTCTGGAGGAAGGTCCTTGTCTCTTCAGCTTCTGCTCCTGGGCAATTTTCATGTGGCTTGGCATCTCTCTTCCATCATCTCTTCTTGCTAGCTTATGTTTAATCTCTTTTATATCTCAAAAGAGACTGACTCAAGATACACCCTACATCCTGAGGTTCATCCTTAAGCCAAAGATTAGGCAGGCCCATAAAACAAAATGAGACTAAATGGGCACATCAGCCCAGGGGCAAGGACAAGAAGGTAGGAGGGGACAGGAAAGCTGGTAATGGGAAACCTAAGGTCAAGAAGGGGAGAGTGTTGACATGTCATGGGGTTGGCAACCAATGTCACAAAACAATATGTGTATATTTATTGTTTAATAAGAAGCTAGTTTGCTCTGTAAACCTTCTCCTAAAGTACAATTTAAAAAAAAAAAAAACTTTCCAAAGATACATCCTACAGTAATACTACTTCTTTAACATAATAAAGACACCGCATTCCCAAATGGGATTATAACCACAGGCATAGAGGTTAGGATTTACTACAGGTATTTTGGGGTAGGGGACACAATTCAATCCATCACAATGCCCTTAGAAAGTAAGACAATCTGTTTGAATTATAGCTAAGACTAACAGCTATCTTTTATTGAGTGCTCACTTTGTGTCAGGCACTATTTTTAATGTTTCACTTATATAAACTCATAGAATATTCACAATGACCCTGCTTTAAACATGAGAAAACTGAAGCATAGAGAAGTCAGATTGTGCGCCTGAGGTCACATACAGAGAGAGTGGTAGCCCCTGGACTTGAGTATCCATGAAAACCTAACCAAGGAGACAACCTGAAATTCTGACCTAGTGAACTAGGTTGCTAGGGTATGTTTTTTCTTGAGTAAACTAATGAATCTTAAGCCCTAAAAGAGGAACAAAAGGAAATATTCTGAAGTTGATTCTTGTTAAATGCATGGTACTTAAAAGTGTGAAAACTGGCAGGCACTGTTCATCCACTATGGCTGATATCATAGCTTGGTGGTTAAAAGCACAGGGTTTAAAGTCAGAGAGACCTAGGTTTGAATCCTGAATCTGCTACTTCTTAGCTGTGTCACCTTTGGCAAATTACTTAATCTCTTAATTCCTCATTGAATTTTTATATGTGTTTGGTCAATATACATAAAACATTAAGCAAGTTTCTTGGCACAAACAAGCCCCAACAAATTATATGATGATATGAAATAATGATAATATATTGTTTCCACTTAATTGGCAGTTATTAAAGAATTGACAAGAATCAGTGCTAGTAGAGAGAGGAAGCAATACAATACATGCCTAATGTATGCTTCTAAATATATGCTACTCAATATACGCTACTAAACGAGAGGTTCCATTGCCTTATGGATCTTGGGTTTCTCTTTTATTTGGTGTCTTAGGTCTCAGTAATGGTTCTGAAAATCGTGTAATTCACTCCATGTCAGAAGAAAGATCGTATTGGGCTAGTGCCAATATTTAACGTAAAGAGAAAGACTACTCTCAATATGATGCCTTGTTGGTAGCCTATAGAACTGTCTTTTCCTACTCCTAAATAAAAAATCTAGGGGAAAAATAAGGGTTAAAAAAGAAAATAAGTGAAATTGAAAATGATAACAATAGTCAATTCATTGCCAGAATCTAGGAGGAATGTGCACTAATTATAAGATCAGTTGAGCTGGTCGTAAGTATAGCTCACGGCCCACACATACCATGACTGACTGAAAGTAGGCAGAAAACCTGTTTTTTCCTTAAATAAATACAAAGTCTCCAACAACCAGAACATTGGGCAACCATTATTTTGCAGTAGGTAGGATGTTTTTCATGAAACTTCATATTTTCCTTTGAGAACTTATAGAAGTAATGGATCCTTCTTCCCTGAAAAGACATATATGCATGTATACAAAATTTAGCTTGACATTTCAAGAGGTCCACAGATCCTCTGAAACTCATCTTTTTAGAATTCCATAGACATCTCTTGAGGACTGCAGTTTTCTGTATAGGAGATCATGTTTGAAGCCCCAGAATTTACCTCCTTGCTACCCACCATCATCACTCACACACACACACTTCTGCACACCTCCTCATCTCTCTCTTTATATCCTGTCAAGCACTGCAGCCTCTAGAAAGCATCTGGAAAGAAAGGTGGGAAAGATTAAGATGGACATGAGGCTTTACTGGGGGCGAGTATTGTTGATAGTACTTTCCATGGTGTCAATTGGTTCAAAACATCTAAATGATAGGTAGAGGTGAGGAGTGCTACAAGAAGACCCCATCTCAGTTTGTCAGAACAGCAATAGACAAAAGCCTCTTAAACTCTGGGGATTGGCCAGGTGTCTCCTCTTCCCAGGTTGGAAACCCTGGTGGTGTAGTGGTTAAGTGCTACGGCTGCTAACCAAAAGGTCGGCAATTCAAATCCACCAGGTGCTCCTTGGAAACTCTATGGGGCAGTTCTACTCTGTCCTATAGGGTCACTTGAGTTGGAATTGAGTCGACGGTAACGGATTTTCTTTTTGGTTTTATGCTGTTGCTGTTTTTTGTTTAAAGTAGGCAGGTTGCATGGAGTGCCCTTGGGCCCCTGCATTCCATCTGGCTGGATGTTGAGAAAGTCATCTGCTCAGATCTTCTACAATAAAGGGAGGTAGATGTGCGCAACTTCCGGCAAATCTCTCATGGGAATAGAACATCCTTTCGTAAAAGAATCTAGACAAAGCTTAAAAGTAGACAATTTCATTAGAATTATATGAAATCTATATAAAAAGTAAAATGAAAACAAAACAAATATCTACCTATTCCTAGAAAACTGAAAACAGATTTTCCAAAATACAATATATTTTTTGTTTTTGAATGGTGAAATCAAGGGTTACTTTCACTTTTTTTCTCTGTATTTACCATTTTTAATGAGCATGTATGCTTTTCAAAGAGGACAGTGGTAGTTCAGTGGTAGAATTCTCACCTTCTATGCAGTGTACCCAAGTTCAACTCACAGCCAGTGCACCTCATGCATAGCCACCACCTGTCTGTCAGTAAAGGCTTGGGTGTTGCTATGATGCTAAAGAGGTTTCAGTGGAACTTCCAGACTAACAAGGACTAGGAATAACGTCTGACAATCTAATTCCAAAAACCAGCCAATGAAAACCACACATTCCAATCCACAATCAATCTGGGATTGGCAGGACTGGGCAGTGTTTTATTCAGTTGAGCGCTGGGTCACCATAAGTGGGGGGACGACTTGATGGCAGCTAACAATGACATGCTTTTCAAATGAAAAGTAAACATCTTCAAATAAAAATCAATATCAATCAATTAAATGAAATTTTAAGTGAAATGGAAAGCTACCCAAACATTTCTGGTTTAATTAAATTTGACGGATTATAACCGTGTTCTATGATTTTTATCTCCTGAACAACCAAGTGGCATTATTAATTATAAATGCCTACATATGAATATAAGAATTAATACCCCTACTATAATAAAAATAATATCAAGTATATAACTCATAAGAGTCATACATTCAAATATGCTAATCTCAAGTTAATGAAGAAAAAATATACTAGAAAATATTTTCTATGACATTCTGATCAAAGTTTGACTTAATCAATACTCATCATACTGCATATAAAAATTCCAAAATGCAGGAACATTGGGAAAAACTAGTTGATTCATCAATCAGTTTCCTCCTGTGTTCTCTTTTTAAAAAATCAATATATTTCACTTCAAGAAACCCTGTATTTTCCTTCAATTCCATGCTGCTAATAATTAATTTATTTTGCTTACACTGCAGCCAGCTTCAAATCATGGTCTCCATTTCTTGGTAATAAATTCTGCCACAGGCAGTATGCCGTGCCATAACCTCAATTACAACTTACAAAGGAGAAGACTGCACTTATTTTCTGCTGGAGCTGCTGTTTTGTCTTAAATGAAATTGTATGTGGGTGATGGGGAGCTGCCATTGTAGTGGGAACTAGTGGGTCCCAAACTATACTGAGCATGTACGTAAAAAGTCATTTCAACTTAGACTCCAAGAATGAAAGTTCCGTAAACTTTAAACAGCTGGTGAAAATTACTAATAAAAAAATTGAATTATAGCAGGAACACCAGTGGTAGACACAAATCTAATATTATCATTAAAAGTGAAAAATACTAATCAAAAATACTGTGTAGATACTACCAAACTGTAAAATGATTTTCTTTTTTTTTAATCAACAGGGGTGTGTGTGTTTGTGGGTGTGGGGAGAGAGAGAGAGCCAGAGGGAAAGACAGAAACAGAGATGCAAAGACAGAGACACAGAAAGATAAACTCACACAGGGACAGAGGCACACAGAGATATTTATTTGCAATACAAATTTAAAGGATATCAACTGGAACAATTATTACCTTGTCTTATCATTTATTCTATAAAACTATTATATATCTCTTTTTATTTTCAAAATATTGTTGTTATTAAACCCACTGCCGTCGAGTCGATTCCAACTCACAGTAACCCAACAGGACAGAGCAGAACTGTCCCATAGGGTTTCCAAGGAGCTGCTGGTGGATTCATACTGCCAACCTTTTGGTTAGCAACCAAGCTCTTAACCACTGTGCTACCAGGGCTCCGTTGTTATTATTATTTGTATTTAAATTACCACTGTGTTCTCAGAATGTATAATAGAAATGAGTCCAAATTAAAGTGCATACTTCCATATGCATGCGTGAACATGCAAGCACATGGTGTGTGCTATAAGAAGTGACGGTTTTAATGGAATTTTTTGCTTCTTAATGCCCTTCTAAAATTATATACCAGAAGGAAATACTTAACAATGACTACAAGGTGTCCCAGATCTTTAAGCTTTCCTTTAATAAAAGTGTATAAATATAAATAGGGAATTCAGTCACTATAAAGATGTTCAGAAGTATGCTAAAACCATATTCAAGTCTTTTAACTCCATTTTTTTTTTCTCAGAACTCTTCCACTGGTCATCTAGATTCCTGTTTTCTATGGTCAGAAGCTCTGCACAGTAATAGAAAGTGCTAGTATGATCATGTACCAAAAGAAAACTCGGGGACATGCTGTCCCAGGCTTCTTCTGTAGGAATGCCAGTCAGTGCAGCATATGTGACGTCATGGTTGATGGGCCAAGATGCCCTTGTCCAAGTCTCACAAGCTCTGCAACTTGGTAGAGACATAATAATTAATTCTGCTTTATCTCTGATGTTACTAGAACTTAATTACATGGAAGTCCTCAAAGTCACTGATATTGACCCACGGGACCCTTGATGGATAAAACTTAAGGGGAAGGTTGCTAAGATTTCATCTTTTGGAAAGTCAAAAGAAAAACACTTAGAAAAATATGACTAGGATTTTTAAAAGGAAAGCACAGTGATGTCCTTTGTTAATCAATCACCTGCATTACTGCTTTTGTGCTTTACCTTCTCTTTCCATAAAATAGTAGAAATGTCCAGCTAGAATAGCTGTTAGAAATCATCAAATGCAATCACCTTAACATCACAGGTGAGGTAACTGAGGTTCATAGAGGCCAAATGACTTTATCAGGGTCACACAGCTTGTCAGGGGGCCAGGAGTGGGAACCAGTTCTCCTGGTATCCAGTCAGGTCATTTGTCCACTACAGTGAGCTACCCCTACCTTCTAGCTTGCAGCATAAGGAAATAGTGTGTCTTTCAAAGAGATCAGAGTTCTAGAAGAACAAGTAAAAACCCATGTGAAATTGTGCACTACAGATTAGTTGTTGTTGTTAGATGCCACAGAGTCAGTTCCGACTCATAGCAACACTATGTACAACACAGTCCTGCACCACCCTCATAATCATTGTTATGCCTGAGCTCACTGCTGTAGCCACTGTGTCAATCCATCTCATTGAGGGTCTTCCTCTTTTTTGCTGACCCTTTATTTTATCAAGCATAATGTCCTTCTTCAGGGACTGATCCCTCCTGATAATATGTCCAAAATATGTGATACAAAGTCTCACCATCTTTGCTTCTAAGGAGCGTTCTGGTTGTACGTCTTCCAAGACAGATTTGTTTGTTCTTTTGGCAGACCATGGTGTATTCAATATCCTTCGCCAACACCGCAATTCAAAGGTGTCAATTCTTCTCTGGTCTTCCTTATTCATCCTCCAGCTTTCGTATTTATATGAGGCAATTGAAAACACCATGGCTTGGGTCAAGCGCACCTTAGTCTTCAAGGTGACATCTTTGCTTTTCAACACTTTGAGGAGGTTTTTTGCAGCAGATTCACCCAATTAATAAGTAAACACAATTAAACCCGTATGTACCTTGCTTACTGTAAGCCTGTGCATACTTTGCTTACTGGTTAATTCGCCCCTGGCTCCCTACCACCCTTCCCCTCCCCACTCCTGCCCTGATAAGCCCCTGACTGCAACATAGTGGGATAAGCAACAGGGCTCCGAACACTCACCCTCTGATGGACTAATAGACAGTGGTGAGAGAGGCATGCTCCCTCTCGCTGCCACAGAACATTTGGCAGATCCAACACTTTGATATCGGTGGTGACAATGAGACTGGCAGAAATCAGAAACCCAGAGAACCCAATAATGTGTGTTGAAGAAGGTCCAAAGTAAGAGAAGAGGAAAAAAACCCAAAAAAATGATAGCTACCACACTGTAGCCTTCTGCACAATTGACTGGGCTATTGGTGAGCGTATGTGAAACTCCCCCTGAGAGCCCTAAATATGCTGGGTTTTCTGATGGGAGTTTTTTTTAGAAATATGCATTAGCAGATGGTTAATATATGTTATCATTGTAGCTACAATTTACTCAGTAGCTCTAACCAAGTATAGGTTATATACATTATCATTGTAGCTACTGCTGTATGAAAAACTTCTGATGTGAGAATACATAATACATAGAATACAGAAAGAGGTCTTTTATAAAAATTTCTGGAGAAAAGCTTTACACACTATAATTTTTAACAGGTTTATGAATATACAACATCTGCGTAAACAGTTTAACTGTTAGAGATACTCCAAGGACAAGTTGGCCTACTGATTAAGTCCGTGGGACTAAAGGGACTGAGGCATGCTGCATAGACAGAGTAGCTTTTCTGTGGTTTTTTTTTTTTTTGGAGAAAAGCATCCATCCACATACATTGGCATGTTCTCAGTGTTGAAAGGCACAGAAAAAGTGGTTCTCACAGCTTCTCAAAAACACTGGATGACCTATTATAAAGTGTGCTCTTAATTCATTCTTAAAGAAATCCTAATTATTGACAACTTTCCACCAGCTTCTTCATTTTATAAATTATTTTAAACTGAAATGTGATTACATTCCGCCCCCACCCCTTATATTGGTTACCTGTTATTGTCGTTAGTTGCCTTCCAGTCAGCTCTGACTCATGGCTACTCCAGGTACAATAGAACAAAATATTGCCAAGTCCTGCACCATCTCATGATCATTGTATGCTCAAGTCCATTGTTGTGGCCAGTGTGTATTTTCAGTGCCTTCCAACCTAATGGGCTCATCTTCTAGCACTATATCAGACAATATTCTGTTGTTATTCATAGGTTTTTCATTGCTATTTTTCAGAAGTGGATTGCCAGGCCTTTCTTCCTAGTCTATCTTAGTCTGGAAACTGTACTGAAACCTGTCCACCATGGGTTACTCTGCAGGTATTTGAAATACTGGTGGTACAACTTCCAGCATCACAGCAACATCCAAGCCACCAGAGTATGACAAACTGGTGAATGGGTTACTAAATTATTTTGAAGTTATAATTTCAGGAGAATTAGAAAATTATATGTGCTAAAAATTCCCTTTATATAAACATTGAGTACAGAAAAAACTCACATGTGTGTTGTCAGGCTAAATTATGGGTGAAACAGAGGACTGCAACCCTATGCATCCACAGGTGTTGACTGTTTGGCAGATTTAATTAGTAAAATTAGTCAAACCCAGCAGCCAAAAGGTGTCAAATCAAACCAGCACAACCTGTGTGTGTTGACAGAGCACTACAATTAAACAGGCTGACATTACTTCAAGATGACTCTGACATATACCCACAGCTATGACTAACCTCCAGATGAAATCATGAAGATATCCTCGCCTTCAGAGAGAAAGGGGTACAGACAAGTTTCCTACATTACTTCACAATACTCTTATTGCATTCTGAAAGGGTTTATTTTAATTAATATGGAGATTTCTGTAACTGGTTAAATTTCCAGGAAACACCCCCAGTGGAGTATCTACATACTAGACAAGAAGACTTTTCAGCAACTCCTCAACTGCATTGTGGAACCTTATCTCATCGCGTACATGATATTGGAACAGTTAGGCTATGTAACGTATTGTTTTCACAGAAAAGGACAGAAATGACCCTAGCTAGGTAATGATTTCCACCAGTTTCCAGGTTGTAAAACATAGGCAAATTAATTCTATCTATAATTCCATTTATAATCATCAAGAATTTCAAGGAATAAGAATTTATTTAGCATTAGGATATTTGTTTACGTTTTTTACACACTCTCTAAAAGAATTTTGAGGACACCAATATGAGTAGTTGAATCGTCTCTTCTAGACAGAGAATTCCTTTTGAAGTTAACAGAAGTAGCTTTGGTTCTCTCCTTTAAAGTTTTATGCAATTTTCTTGACTTCTTGTACAAGATGACTAATTTGCCTAAAATGGAACAAAGAAAATATCTTAAGACAAGGAAATCAAGAAGTCATTAAGGCACCTTCCTCCTAGTTTTTGTTATTCAGTGCCATTCAGTGACCTCAGCAAAGTTAGTCGTGATGGAATGCTTGTCTGAACTGTCAGCTTGACTAAGTACACTTCTAAAGCTTCCTGTATTGGCATTTAATCTTTTATTTAGTCATGGAAACATGAAGTCGCCATTTTTTGAAACTGCCAAGAGAAACTGGGGGAGAAAAGAGTTATCTTTCTTCAGCTCCTAGCAAAACGTCAAAAGATAATAGGAAGACAAGAATATTTCTTCCATTAACCCTTTGACCCTGAAAGTTAATGGCTTTTTGTTGCAAATATATCAACAAACAGGGCCCCACATGAGATTCTAACTCAGGGAGTAAGGTCTCTGCAATTACATGGAAGAGTGTTGGAACACTCCATACTGATACCTAATACACTTAATGTAAGAGCCAGTCTGCCCCAGAAACTGGCCGGGAAGCATAACACTATCTCCTTAGAGCAACTCCTGAGGAAACACACAAAGGCAATTAAATTGTTACTTCGAGCTTAAACACACCAGAAGTGTGGCCGTGACTATTTTTGCCTGTATTTAAAGATGTTACCCTATTGCATAGAGAAGGTGAGATTTTAATTGTCAATGTAGGACTCAAATCTACTATACTAAGATTAAAGTGAAAAAAAAAAACCATGAAAAATAATTTTAAGCAATTTCCTAAAAGAAAACACAATTATAATTTGCATAAACTATCCAATTGGCATGATTTAGTTGCTGTTCAAATGGTCACTATGACAAGCAAAATGACTATCACTTTTTATTATTTTAATATTAAGATCGTGCTGGGATTTTCTGTATTAAAATGTTAATAAATCAGAGCTTCATCAAGTTGATTTGAGACATAAGAAAAAAGACTTAATTTCTTCAAAATCAAAATTTCATCGTATTCATGCAAATAAGAAATCTTAAAAGGATAAAATAGCATTAAATTATTAATTTATATTTTTATAACTTTTTTCTGATTGTAAAAGGACCTCTTATCTGATAATTTTCTCTAGGTAAATTTCTAAAGAGGAATATGTTATAAGATCTTACTATGTACTGTTCAATTAGCCAATTGTATTCCAGAAAATGTGTCCCAATGTACATGTTATCATATTTTTGAGTTGTTACAAATCTGAAAATGATAGTTTTTAGGAGAATGATTTAATTCAACTCACTATTAACACAATTAATTAACTTGGAGTAAAAGTTCAGCATACTTAACTATCCCATTTTTACTAAGTTATTAAAACAAAAGTTACAGAGATAACTTCCTCATTTATGTAGCTGTAACTGTATATCATACTAAAATGAAAAATTCTTTGAATAAATGACAGGATTTCTCAGAAAGACACTGAATTCAGCTTACTTCCTAAATCATAAACTGCATTTGGATTAACACGATTAATTAATATTTATTGGGTGCCCATATTGTTGTGAGTGCAAATGAAATATGAGCTGTAGTTACTATTAAACTAACTCAGCCATTGAGGGTTGACCTATAAAATCCAGTAATGAGAACAAAAAGGTTTCTCTCTGATGAATTGTGTGATTGTCACCCCTCCTTGTGATCCAAATAATGAATACTTCTTTCTGGCAGAGATTTCAGCCACAAATAGAAAAGCAATGACCTTCCAAATCAGAATTGTGCTGCAAAATTATCAAGATAAATTCAAATCGAGGAATTTTAGAAAAACTAAAATCCTAACAACAAGAGAAAAAAAGAAAAGATTCTTGTTCAGTGTATTTATAGTAAACTTAAGCTTATCCGAAATTATGCCTAAAGCAGTGTTTCTGTTTATATTTTATGCTAAAGTAATTTAAAATAAGTGAAATAAGGATTATGAGTGGACTTTGCAAGCTACTTATGCTAGTTATTACAATTATGAATATTAAAAATAATAAAAATGCTATAAAACATATCTAAAAATAATTACTCTTCCATACAGCCCTTTAGTCTGACATTAATTACGTATCAAACTATATATAGTAAGTTAATAGGAAATCAACTTTAATCTTAAAATGTACTGACCTTTATATACAAGGAAGGTTCTATTAACTCAGTAGGATATGAACTTTAAGTTGTTTTTCCAGTCTTAGTAACAAGAGATGCTGAATCAACTACATATTTTTATACAGTCCTCTCAAGACCATTCATTCATTCATTCTACAGTTGCCTCTTAAGTGCTCTAATGCCTATTAAGTGCTGGGACATGAAGTAAATAAAAGCAGGCAGGATCCAGGCACTCACAGAACGTATAGTCTGGAGGCAGAAACAGATATTCATTAAATAATTAATATCTACAAGTGGATGGAAACCTACAGCTATGAGAAATGTGAAAGAAAGGCAGGTAGAGCTACAAGAGGAATGAGACTGAGTTTGGCGAAGGCCATTCAAAAAAAAAAAAGAGCATAGTTAAGAAAGACAAATGCTATCTTCTTAAAAGCACCATCTGTTTGTCATAC
Organism: Trichechus manatus latirostris; assembly: GCF_000243295.1. Classification (NCBI taxonomy): domain Eukaryota; kingdom Metazoa; phylum Chordata; class Mammalia; order Sirenia; family Trichechidae; genus Trichechus; species Trichechus manatus. Next base: position 14,696,003 of record NW_004443978.1, read on the forward strand.
TGTGGTGGCTTCTACACTGCTGTGATGCTGGAAGCTATGCCACTGGTATTTCAAATACCAACAGGGTAACTCATAGTGGACAGGTTTCAGTGGAGCTTCCAGACTAAGACAGACTAGGAAGAAAGGCCTGGTGATCTACTTCCAAAATTAGCTAATGAAAACCCTATAAATCACAACAGAACATTGTTTGACTCACTTGCTTTGGATATGTCATCAGGAAGGATCCATCACTAGAGCAGGACATTATGTTTGGTGAAGTAAAGGGCCAGGGAAGGGGAGGGAGACTCTTGCCAATGTAGATTGGCATAATAATCTTAAGGATGGACTCAAACTTGCCGGTGATCCTGAAGACGATGCAGGATCAGGCAGCATGTTGTTCTGTTGTACATAATGTCTAAGGCCGTCATCAATGGGAGTCGGCTCAACAGCAGGAAATTTGCATTTCCATCCCAGATATACTGAATCAGGATCTACATTTTAAAAAGATCTCCAGGTGATTCCTATGTATAGCTTCCTGGGAACTTGTTGGAAATGCAAATTCTCAGCAGGGGTTCAAACTGGAATGAACAAGTTTGAAGCCCTAAATAACATATACAGAAATTAGATTTTCTGCTATAGAGTATCCATGAATTAGTGAATTCTATTTCACTTTTTAGTTCAAGTAAATTATACTGATGAATGAAGATGAAACCAGTCATATAAAAGGCATTACAGGAAGTCCTCAGATTACAAATGTCTTCTGACTTATGTACAACCTGTAGTTAGGAACCAACCCCCACAAAGCCTATTGTATTAAAAATTCAAGGTACATACCGTGGTTTGTAAAAACAAATGGACACTACTTTGTGATGTGCATCAAAACATTGTTATTATTATTACTGTTTAATATGTTAAAGATATTTTAGTGTATCCAGAAGTGTTTCTTTAATGTTTTTTATACATAGAAATGTACACTATATACTATATACTAAGACAAACAGTTCAGTAACTGACATTAGAAACTGTACCTAACTGTTCTGACTTAACATACAAATTCAACTTAAAGACAGATTTAGGAACAGAACTCGTTCATAATCTGAGGACTGTCTGTACTCTAACATCCTAAAAAGAATCTGGTTATTCAGATGACATAGCTCTTATTTTTCCTACATTGGTAAATGCTAGTTTTCCCAGCTTGGTTTTACTAAAACAATTCTTGGTCATCATTTTCAGTGAGTGCCCTACAGAGAAAAACCCTAAGAGATTAAACGAAGAGATGACATTCTTTTTACCACATTGGATCAATCTCCAGTTATGGATTCCAATCACAGAAAAGGCAGAAAACCTTTCAGAACCACTTACATCAAATATCCTCACCTAACTGAAAATATAAGTCAGCAGACAACTCTTCCTCAGACTTGACAAAAACTGTGGTGATTATTATTCCTTCCTATCAACCACCTGAGGCTCTTAAAAACCTCAATACCTCTAGGCTTATAAAACTTTATATAATATGAAACTGTTCATTTCACGGTCAATGTAAAACTCCATGTGGTCAAATCCAATGGACACTTCGTCCTCCTCATCTCCTTGGATTTCTTAGCAGCCCTTCACAGAGGTGTAACTAGTGTATGGCAGGTATTGTACCAACACTGGGTGTGTGGCACCACTGCACAGATTCTATTAACCCTGTACAGCCAGTGACATATTTACAGAAAATGGTGTTTATGGCAAGCACTGAAATTGTGCCCCTCTCCAAACATTTGACACCCCTCTTTTAGATAACTTTACCATCATATAAGCTCAAAAATACAAGTCAAGCTCATTAATCTTTTAATTAACAAATTATTGTGCTTGAGGAAGGATGTTGGGCCATATCAGGGTTAATAGAAACTGCTCAGTGGGGCCACACATGCAGGGCCACTACTTGATACAGTGGGCTCCTTATCTGTGCAACAATCTCCTCTCTTGACTTCCATCAGGATCAACTCCGGCTTTTCTTCTTACCTCCCGGAATATTTCCATCCCCGCTGCCTTTAATCACTCCTCCTACTCTCCTAATCTAAATGCTAGATCTTCTCTTTACTATCCACATTATCTCCCTAGGTGAATCCATACAGACACAGAACTTTGCGTTCCATACGACGATTCAAAAAATATAAACAAAAATATATAAACTACTAATTTCTATTGCTGGCCTCAACTTCTGCTGTAATTTCCAAAGTTGATATTCAACCACCTATTTGATATATGGAAACTCTGGTAGTGCAGTGGTTAAGTGCTACATCTGCTAACCAAAAGGCTAGCAGTTCAAACCCACCAGGCACTCCTTGGAAATTCTATGGGGCCGTTCTACTCTGTCCTATAGGGTTGCTGTATGTCAGAAGCAACTCAATGGCAACAGGTTTTTTGTTTTTTTTTTTAATTTGATACATAGTTTTGAATATCTTGTAGGATTCTCAAACATTCTATGGATCTAAAATGAGATTCACCTTTCTTCTACTCAAGTGTTCATTCCTCTGCTTGTTTTCACCAGATCCATAATGACATCAACATCCACCCAGTTGCTTAACCCAACCCATAGGAAGCATTCTTGATTCCTCTCCCCACTCCCCTACTTCACCAACCCTCATATCTAATTCATTATTAGCTAGTCCTTTGGAGCCTACTTTCAAAGTATATCTCAAAATATTGCCATCATCTCTTGCTTAGATTCTGATTTTTTTGTCCTAGCTCATTTCTCTGTTTCCACTCTTACCCTCTAGAATCCATTCTCCACAGTCACCAGAGTGACTTTTAAAAATATAAATCAGAGTACCTGACTCCCATATTTGAAACATTCTATGGTTTGTTTCCCATTTTAGTTGAGATAAAAGCCAAACTGTTTACTGCACCCTACTAGGTCCTTCATGGTCTGGCTCCTCCTATTCCCCCAAACTCACCCTCTTCTCTTCTCACTATGCATTAGCCACAGTGGCTTTAATGGCAATACCTTGAAAATGCCATGTTCTTTCCTGCCTCAGACACATGGGCCTTGTTGTTTCCTCTGCTTAGAAAGACTTTCATGTGGCTACCTCCTTCCTTGTCATTCCTCAAGTCTCATCTCAAAGAGCATCTCTTCAAAAAGACTTTTCTGACTCCACACATAAACACACTCTCAAATATAACCCAAGTTTTTTTCTTTTCTTTTTTCTTTTCCTTTATAGCACTTTCGGCCTAGTTTCTGTAGTTATTTGCCCACTGTCTTTCCCCTTGTCACTACTAGAATATCTGTGCCCTGCATGCAGTGGCCTTGTAGGTCTTGTTCATTTTGATTCCTGGAAATTATAAGACCGCAGTAAATATCTGTAAAATGGATAACAAATTCCACAAACAGATTTTTTTTTTTAATATTAGAAAGAAATCCTAAAACCTAACATAAACCTTTATTCAACAAAATCCAAACCTGACCATACTTTACCAAAACTCATCTTCCATATCTTATAGAAGTTATGTCAGCTTTTGATTTGTTTCAGTTGACACTAAATAAATCAGAAAATAGCCCAGATTTTAAATTCATTGGATAATTTTTAGCATTTAATAAATGTTTAATCCCATATAAAATTTCCTAGTGGGAATGCAATGACTCTAATTATCTATTTTAGATAATGGACTTCTTTCTAATAAAATTTATTTAACTGCAGGAGGATGACAAGTCCATATTAACTTCCATTTGAGTAAATGAGAAATATTTCCCATATTTAGGCATTTTCTTTGTTGAGACCAACAGAATTATATGAAGATTTTCCTTTTAAAAATCTTAGAGGAATAACAAAAGCCCTGTATTAAGATGGTAGCTTGAATGGTAATGTGCTAGGTAAGGAAAGTCTATGTTATCTACTCTTCTCAAAGGAATTTTAAACCCAGAAAATTTGAGTATATAACCACGAATATTTATTCTCAACATTCACTTGGGTTTAGGTCTCCTCAAAAGTGAACTTGCCGTATTAGAGTAAATCAAAGGAGCCAGTGGGTTCTCAAATCCTTTGGTGGCAGATTTTCACACCACAAATCAAGACATGAAGTTACTTTGCTAATACAGACCTGCACCAGTTCTAAGCTATTGTCTCTCAGACCCAAGCCAACCCTTCTATTCCTGTGTTCTGTGACACTGGAACTGTTAGGTTCCACCAATAGGAGTGCTAGAAGGAAACTGGCAGGCAGGAGGAGGGGAAAAAACTGGCTCCTCTCTTTTTCATTCATCATTACTGTCAGTCTAGCTTCAGCAAGAGCTCTTTACCCCAACAGCAGCAGTTGACCTCAGCTTGTACGTTCTATTTTTTGGCACTCCCAGGGTATGTCTTTTTATGGCCCCTCAGAGGTACCAGTTTAAGAAGGCCAGCCCTACAGGGACCTCCTCCAGCCCATGAGGTGTTAGCACCAGCTGGGGAGCACCTCTCTTTAGAAGTCTAAGCTTCAGTTTTGTGGGATCTTTTCTTTGAGCTCCTAAAGATCTGATGAACCTAATCTCTTTGATTTATTCCCGCATTGTCAGCTTGCTGTTAGTTCATGGTACCTTTTTTGCCTCCGTAGCCCTCTAACAGCTGTATAATCAATTCCCTACGTTAAATTTTCTCAGTTGAAATAATTACTGAGGACTTCTACTTCCAGACTGGATTCTGGATGGCACAGAATAACACAGGGAATGTGGCCTGCAGTGAACAAAAAGGAGGAATGAGCCAGAAAACATGCTACAGGGATAGAATGAAGTATCAGTATATTTAATGAACAGATTAGATTTTTTTTTTTTTTTAAGGTTGGGTACCTCTTAAACTATACCAACAAAATGTAAACCCCTTGAGGACACAGGCTGGGTCTTATTAATACTACTACAATGCTGAAACTATTACTGTTATCATCACTATGCTCTTATTCAGCACTGTGTGACGTATGTGTCTTAGTTATCTAGTACTCCTATAACAGAAATACCACAAGTGGATGGCTTTAACAAAGAGAAATTTATTCTCTCACAGTCTAGGAGGCTACAAGTCTGAATTCAGGGTGCCAGCTCCAGGGAAAGGCTTTCTCTGTCGGCTCTGGGGGAAGGTCCTTGCCATCAGTCTTCCCTGGTCGAGGAGCTTCTTAGGCCAGGGACCCTGAGTTCAAAGAATGGGCTATTCTCCTGGCTTTTGTTTCTTGGTCATATGAGGTCCCCCTGTCTCTGCTTGCTTCTCTCTTTTATATCTCAAAAGAGATAGATTTAAAACAAAACCTAATCTTGTAGATTTAGTCCTGCCTTATTAACATTAACTGTTTCTAATCCTGCCTCATTAACATCATAGAGGTAGGATTTACAACACATAGAAAAATCACATCAGATGACAAAATGGTGGGAAATCACATCATACTGGGAATCACAGATTAGCCAAGTTGACACACATTTTTAGCGGACACAATTCAACCCATGACAGTATGTAAAATGTCTAATTTACAATGCATACTATATAACTAAACACAATAGGCATTATTCCCATTTTATACACATGCAAAGAGTAAAGAGAAGATAAAGTAGAATATAAGCCCACGGTTACACAGCCAAGACTTTAAATGACTAGGTGCAAATTTCAAGCCATGTCTGTAGGACTCCATTGTCCTCATTCTCCATTAGACCAGGCTGCTCTCATTTATTTACTTCTACACATTCAAGATAGAGCCTGTACAAAATAGGTGCTCAGTGAATATTTACTGAGGGGATGACTGAATAAACAAGGCCTTTCTCTCTTTTTTTTTCCAAAACTAAAAGAACTTTGGTTTGGTAGCCTTTCTGATGTAGACATTGGTAAATAACCCTGACAATGTTTATTCCAAAGGTGTAATCGCTCTGTGGTTACAATTCAGTGATCACACTGTTCTGATCAATAAGAAGCCTATCTTCTGACTACGACATCACTGGGGCGTGGAGGGTGGGGCAGAATCTGAATCAACTTTGCAAATGGAATTTCCAGTATGATGATAAATTGAGGAAGTTAACTCACAGGATGGGAATACCATGGTTCAATGTGACAAGCCAAGTTCTCACTGCATTCTGGGTAATCAAAATATTTTGAGGTGCAGGTGCTTAGCCTAACGACTCCACTGAGTTGTGATATCAGTTTAGAAAATCTGTTTTATGTATGTGATTCTTTCATTTGACAAAAAAGCTTCCTCTTGTGAACAAGAGGGTTTTGGCATATCACCAAATGATCTTTCATACCCAGATAAACATCTTTAATCTTTGAAGGATATTACTAACCATTATTCAACCCAAAATACTGAACGCAATTAAAATCTTAAGGTAAAGAACAGAAATTACCTGTCACTGGAATTACAGTGTGGGAATATGTTTAGTATGCTTGAGAAAAGGATGTGGGGGAAAATAACATGTCCTATATTAAAATATATGTGTGTGTGTGTCTGCAATTAATATTACACAATTCTGATCTAATCCAACAGTCTTATATTCTTAATACAGAATAATGCAGTGCTAATCCAATAATGTAATGAATTGCATGGCATGCAGGGAGAAACAGTAACTACCTTTTCATGATAATAACCATAATTGTACAATAAAGAAATATTCTTAACATTGGGAAAGATAAGGGTTTTCTGTTTGGAATATCAAAAGATTTTGAAAACATCTTAATGCTACATCAGGATCTTATAAATTGATTACCATTAAGATTGTAAAATTAGAGAACATTATAATTTGAAATATTTACCAAGGAAAAATATAAATATATGTAAGTATAAATGCATATATACATAAACCTGTATAACACATAAATGAATGCATTCATATTTATTCATTTGTTTATAAGCTTTCCAAAAGGCTTTAATTATTATAATATACCAGTTTTAGTCTGTTGTCTTTAAATAGATATACACTGAGTATATACTGAATTTATGGGTTTAGTTTTTCAGAAAGAGGGTCTAGTGGAGCCTGCAGGGGTGATGGAAACAGTGATGAAATTCAAGTCTTTGATTCATGTCCTAGCTCATGACTTTAGAATATTCAAGAAGTTATAGTCATTTTGCCAACTTCTTCATACGCCACATGAAAAAACTAAGGTGTAGAGGGAGGTTACATGTTCAGACAAGACCATAGGGAAAAACTAGGGGCAGAAACCAAGATCTGTGTTTTTTCCATCTATTTGATTCTGAATTTTAATTTGCTCAACCGAAGAACAGGAATAATAACTCTTCTGTAAACCTCACACCTTTTGTAAAAATCCAAAGGTGATGTGCTCATGATGAAACTTCCTAAACCATGAAGCACTCTACAGACATAAAGGATCATTGGAGCACAGTGTTGACACATTTCTTCAAAGTCTTGCAGTACACTCATTCAAATTTAAATCCCAATATTTGGATGCATGATTCAACATGTTGTATCTAAACAGAAATGTCTTGTCTCATTTATTAAACAAGCTTATGTGCACAGTGTAAGACTAGTTCATTTTTGTCATACCCTGGGAGGGGGGGGAATACATGGAGCCTTTTCTGAAGTTTACTGAACTTTAAAAGAGAAAATACTCTGTCTACAGCAGGCACTTTTGATGCCTGCTTCATAGCCCCCGGGGATCAGCTGAGTAAACCTGCAGCTGAGAACACTTCCTGGTGACTAACAGTGCCCCATCTCAAGCACTTAAGTCTCTCTTTATCTCTTTTCCTGGCACCTCCAGATCTTGCACAGAAGTGCAACCTGGAAGTCCGCTGAGGAAATGCACAGAGGACACAGCTCACAGCCAGTAGGGATGGAGGCATTAACTTGAGCATTAGTGATCTAACCTCCACTTACAAACTTATTCTGCAGACTGAGCTATCTCGGTGAAACTTCACTGGGCAATTAGTTGACAGGGGTTGCTTTAAATTTTGCTCTTCAGGGTCTACTTTTAATTACGTGACCAAGGTAAAGTGATACATAACTGATAAATGCATGAGCTCATAAAACACTGACTGATACTGGCCTACACTGTCCTCAGAAAGTTAACAAATCCTTAAAGTGCTACAACACAACCTGTCTCAGCTTTACTGAAGGTCATTTGACTACTCCTACTGTGTATAAGTGATGTGTTCTTTTTAAAAACAGAGCAAATTCAACTGTGGCTCTTAATGATAGTTAGGTTACAATTGCTTTTATGGAAGTATCTCTGAATTGTTACATATGATCCTTCTCAGCATCTCTTTCCAATTCATCTACTCAGAAAATGGACTACCTGCATTTTGGCCTATGCCCTGGAATAGGCTTTACTCATCTGACGAGTGTCCAGAAATGTCTGGTTTTTATGAACCAAATTATCACCTGATATTTAATGACCACACTGATGGTTATGGCATATTTGCATCTAGAAAACCTAGTAGAATAATTTTACATGCAGTTTTGATTTCTAAACAAATAGCATGTACATGTAACATATGCACTTAAAGAAAAAAAAAGTTGTCAATTGAAACAAAAAAGAAAATGTTGGTTTTATTATTTAGGTATTTGTTATATTGTTTAGGCTTTTAAAATACTTTATAAAAGTGCTTACTTTGGACATGTTATCAGGAGGGACCAGTCCTGGAGAAAGACATCATGCTTGGTAAAGTAGAGGGTCGGCAAAGAAGAGGAAGACCTTCAACAAGATGGACTGACACAGTGGCTCTAACAATGGGTTCAAACACGGCAACGATTGTGAGAATGGCACAAGAGCGGGCAGCATTTTTCGTTCTATTGTGCACGGGGTCGATATGAGTTGGAATTGACTTGAGGGCACTGAACAACAACAGAAGTGGATAAAAGCAGATTTTAGGATCCTTAGTAATCAGTTAAATATTTTTATTTTCTTCTAATAAAAATGCAATCTAATTTTTTTACATGATTTTCTTTTTATTTCAGAACCACATTTTTTTCTCTTTTCAATTTTGAGCACTTCAATTTTTATACCTCATCATCATATTTATGCAATGTCAAGAAGGCAAATACAATTATGTTCCTAATGGAAATAAGGCTGAGTGGTTTAGAAGTCTGCATTAGAATTTACAATGCTGATTAAGCCATAGGATAAAGTGGTATTTTTCAGAGGTCACGTTTTTGGACTTTGAGGGGCTGTTCTGGATTCATAGGCTGCAAAATGATCTTATTTCTTTCTGTTTTCATCCTTTTCTCCCTCAGAACACCCACACCCAATTAATGCAAATCAGGGATGCTGTTACCACAATTCAGTTTAGGCAGATCATATACATCTGGCAAAGTTTAATTGCATTTAACTTTTTAACATTTTTTCTTAACTGAATAATTATATAAGGGACCTTAATGCCATATAGTTTTCTTGCAGGCCTGAAAAAGAAAAAAAACTGAATTGAAATTGTTTATATGAATTTTTCAAACAACATTCTTTAATAAAAAGAAGAATATATAACAGGGATGCTATAAACATTGAATTGTGTCCCTCCTAAAATTTATGCTGGAATCCTAACCCCTATCCTTGTGTATGCAATTCTATTTGGAAATAGGGTTTCCTTTGTTATGTTAATTAGAGCATACCTGAGTAGTTGTTGTGTGCCATTGAGTTAATTCCGACTCATAGTCTATATGACAGTAGAACTGCCGCATAGGGTTTCCAAGGAGCAGCTGGTGGATTTGAATGGCTGACCTTTTGGTTAGTGGCCTGACTTCTTAACCACTACACCACCACGGTTCCTACCTGACCAGAGTGGGTTCTAAATCTAACCCCTTCTGAGTTATAAAAAAAAAAAAGCAGATTAGAAACAGAGGCATATGACACACAGAGGAAACGCAGAGACCACATGAGGACATCTACAAGCCAAGGAATCAAGGAATCCCTAGGACTACCGACAGGGAAGGAATCTACACAGCTAGGACCATGATTAAGAAATTTAGCATCCAGAATGTGAGAAGCCACCTACTTATGGTATTTCTGTTTCAGCAACACTAGGAAACTGAAACATACACCTTTGAAAATAACACTGTATTCTTTTAAACATAGAAAAGTATAAATAAGAAAATGAAAATAGTCTAACATCTCATCACTCAGCTAAAACCTGTTTATATATTTTTTAATCAAACAGTACTTAAAAGTAGATAGTCAAAATTCAGAAATCTGTTATTGATAGCTCCTTGCATATACTGATTATCCTCAGGTGCTGCAGCAAGTCGCCCCAATGTGACTGCTCATCCATCAATCCAACCACTTCCCCCACTTAAAAAAAAAAAAAAAGGATAATATCATAATACTATACAATCTATTCCACTACTTGGTGCTTAATATATCCTGGAAGATCTTGCTACACTGGTACAAATTTGCCTTATTTTTTATAGGTTGAATTTCAAAATTTAGAAATTGTATACTTCTTAATTTTTGGAAATTTAATGCAAAGCTCTTCTAAGTAAATATATAGTGAGTGGAAAAGGCAAAATTTAGTAAAGATATCTTAGAAAATTTCTATGTCTCCCTATCAAGTATCTTGATTCATGTGGTCCAAGAATGACATAGAGAGGCGTGGCCAAGATGGCAGAGTAGTCAGACTCTCCCTGTGGTTCCCCTAACAACAAAGACCCAAAAAAAACAAGTGAATCGATTATATATGACAGTCTAGGAGTCCTGAATATCAAGGCAAAGTTAAGGAATTGGACTGAGTGGCAGGGGGAGGGAGAGATGGTTCAGAAGCAGCAAGGAGTTGCCAGACCTGATCCAGCAGGAGCCAGCACTCTGCAGGCCAGATCAGCTGGCGTGTGTGGTGAGGCAAGCTGTGGCACTTGGGACACGTTTTCCACATCGGGAGAGACCAAGTGGTGGATAGTCTATTCAAGCTGCCAGAACCAGTGAAAAGTGGCACTCAATCTGCAAAAGACAAGTAGATGCATCTAACCCACCACGCGGATCAAAAAAATACCCTGTTTGGGAAGAAACTCTCTCACATTTACCTGCCTCCTCCCCACTCTGCACAGGTCCTGGGCCTGGCTTCAGTGATTGCCATGTCCCCTTGGCCAGAAGGAGGACCCTTCAGGTGCTCTGAGCCATTCTACTGGCATTGGAAAGGGAACAAGTTAACAAACAGGGAAAAATAATCTGCCAGCTCTCCTAAGCCAGGAATTCAGGGCAGGCAGACCTCCTTTGCCTAGGCACAGGCATAAGGAGCCCACAGACTTTGAATGCCTTTCACCCCTGCATAGACCTGTGTGGGCCCATCCCAACAGCATAGGCCCTCATTAGCACAATACAACAGGGTATATGCCCGATGCCTAACTTGAACTGTATCAGCTATACAGTGGAGGGGCATGTTTCTGACATTTGACACCGCTCTGCCCATTAAGCAGGGTCCTCACCTACCCACATCAGGGGCCTGAGGACTGGTGGCTCCACCCATGCCACCTAGCCACCTACAACAGGGGTCCAAGAATAAGTGGTGCCTCCCAGTCCTTATAGCCAACAGCATTGGCTGCCCATAGTCAGGCTGCAAAACCCACTCACCTATGCACTATAGGGAACAGGGGCACGCTTTCCTCCCAGACACTTAGAGACAGCTGTCAGCCCCCTGCCTTGCTCAGTGCATGACTCCCTACTGCAGCCAGATACCTGTGCCTACTGCAATCACCCCTGTCCATCTAGGACTGTAGGTGAGAGCCTGCACCACGTACTTGGTGACAGACTACCTAGACACCTGAACTGAATCCATACAAGAAAAGTAAATGGACTCCTGGGCTCACATACCTAGTAACAGATCTAACCACCTGGTGACATGACGTTAGCACTTCGACGGTGCCAATAATCAAACTAACTCACACAAGCAGCCCATTTGGGCATATCAAAACGAGAAGCTAACACACAGTAAGCAAACATAAAATAAATAAATTATAATAACCTATAGATGGCTTGGAGACAACAGTCAATATAAAATCACATAAAGAGGGAGACCATGATGGCTTCAGCAAGCTTCCAAAACAAAGATCAAGAAATCTTTCAGAGGAAGAGAACTTCTTGGAATTACCGAAGGTAGAATACAAAAGATTAATATACAGAACTCTTCAAGAATCAGGAAGAAGATCAGGCAAAATGCAGAACAATGCAAGGAACACACAGACAAAGCAATAGAAGAAATTAAGAAGATTATACAAGAGAACAATGACAAATCTAACAGGATGCAAGAATCCAGAGAGACAGCAAACAGAAAGTCAGAGAAGCAGAACTGATGCAATGGAAGTCAGAAATAGTGAGATTTAAGATAAAGCACTTGACACCAACTTATCTGATGAAAAATCAGATAAAAGGTTTTAAAAAAATGAAGAAACCCTACAAATTATGTGGGATTCTATCAAGAGGAATAATACACGAGTGATTGGAGTACCAGAACGGGGGGGATAACAGAAAATACAGAGAGAATTCTTGAAGATTTGTTGGCAGAAAACTTCCCTGATATCATGAAAGATGACAAGATATCTATCCAAGATTCTCATCAAACCCCACATAAGGTAGATTCCAAAAGAAAGTCACCAAGACATATTATAATCAAACTTTCCAAAACCAAAGATAAAGAGAGAATTTTAAGAGCAGCTAGGGATAAACAAAAAGTCATCTACAAAGGAGAGTCAGTAAGACTAAGCTCGGACTACTCAGAAGAAACCATGCAGGCAAGAAGGCAATGAGATGACATGTATAAAGCCTTGAAGGAAAAAAATTGCCAGCCAAAAATTATTTATCAAGCAAAATGTTCTCTTAAATATGATGGTGAAATAAGGGCATTTCCAGATAAACAGAAGTTTAGAGAATTTCCAAAAGCTAAATCAAAATTAAAAGAAATACTAAAAGGAGTCCTCCAGTTAGAAAATCAATAATATCAGATTACAACCCAAGACTAGAACACAGGACAGAGTAACCAAATATCAACCCAGATAGGGAAGTCACAAAAATAAATCCAAGCTAAAACATTGTAAACAGGGGAACAGAGATGTCAATATGTAAAAGATGACAATATTAAAACAAAAAAGAGGGACTAAAAAAATGTAGTCATAGATCTTTCATACGGAAAGGAAGTCCAGGCGAAATAAAGAAATAAAAGATTGGTTTAAACTTAGAAAATCAGTGGTAAATATTAAGATAACCACAAGGAAACTAACAATCCTACACATCAAAATAAAAAACAAGAAAAACATAAAGACTCAGCAAATACAAAATCAACAATAATGAAAAAAAGAAAAGAAAAGAAAAACGACTCAGCACAGAAAATAAAGTGAAACAAAGAAATTGTCAACACACACAAAAAAAGGCATCAAAATAACAGCACTAAACTCATACCTATCAATAATTATGCTGAATTAATTAATTCAGTAATTAAATAAATGGACTAAATGTACCTATAAAGAGACAGAAAGTGGTACAACGGAAAAAAAAAAAATACAATCAGTCTATTTGCTGCCTGCAAGAGACACACCTCAGACTTAAAGACATAAACAGGCTAAAACTCAAAGGATGGAAAAAATATATATATCAAGCAAACAACAATCAAAAAAGAGCAGGAGTGGCAATGTTAATCTCTGACAAAACAGACTTTAAAGTAAAATCCACCAAAAAGGATAAGGAAGGACACTATATTATAATTAAAAGTCAATAAACCAGGAGGACATAACCATAATAAATAATTATGTATCCAACGACAGGGCTCTAAAATACATTAAACAAACTCTAACAGCATTGAAGAGAGGGACAGACAGCGTCACAATAACAGAAGAAAACTTCAATATACCACTTTCAGTGAAGGATGGAACATCCAGAAAGAAGCTCAATAAAGACACAGAAGATCTAAATGCCAGTCAACCAACTTGATCTCATAGACATATACAAAACACTCTACTCAACAGGAGCCAAGTTTATTTTATTTTCCAAAGCATATGGACCATTCTCCAGAATAGACCACAAATTAGGCCGTAAAGTAAGCCTTAACAGATGCTAAAGCATCAAAATATTACAAAGTATCTATTCTGACCATAAAGCCATAAAAGTAGAAATCAGCAACAGAAAAAGCAAGGAAAAAAAATCAAACACATGGAAACTGAACAACACCTTGCTCAAAAACTACTGGGTTACAGAAGGAATTAAGGACGGAATAAAGAAATTTACAGAATCAAATGAGAATGAAAACACATCCTACCAGAATCTTTGGGAGACAGCAAAAGCAGTGCTCAGAGTTCAGTTTATAGCAATAAATGCACATATCCAAAAAGAAGAAAGAGACAAAATCAAAACATTAACTCTCCAACTTGAACAAATACAAAGAGACCAGCAAAAGAAGCCCTCGGCCACCACAAGAAAGCAAATAATAAAAATTAGAGTAGAATTAAATGAAATGGAAAATAGAAAAACAATTCAAAGACTTAACAAGACCAAAAGCTGGTTGTTTGAAAAGGTCAGCAAAATCAACAAACCATTGGCCAAATTGACAAAAGAAAAACAGGAGACAAAGCAAATAACCTGAATAAGAGATGAGATGGATGATATCACAACAGGCCGAACTGAAATTAAAAGAATCATAACAGAATACTACAAAAAATTGTACTCTAACAAATTTGAAAACCTAGAGGAAATGGACAAATTTCTAGAAACTCACTACCTACCTAAACTAACACAGAGATACAATAACTAAATAAGCCTATAGCAAAAGAAGAGATTGAAAAGGTAATTAAAAAACTCCCAACAAAAAAAGTCCTGGCCCAGATGTCTTCACTGGAGAATTCCATCAAACTTTCAGAGAAGAGTTAACACCACTGCTACTAAAGGTATTTCAGAGCATAGAAAGTGATGGAATACCCCCAAACTCATCCTATGAAGCCTGCATAATCCTGATACCAAAACTAGGTAAAGATACCACAGGAATAGAAAATTACAGATGACTATTCCTCACGAACATCAACGCAAAAATCCTTAACAAAATTCTAGGCAATAGAATTCAATAACATATCAAAAAAATAAATTGCCATGAGCAAGTGGGATTCATACCAGGTATACAGGGATGGTTGAATGTTAGAAAAACAATCAATGTAATCCATCACATAAATAAAACAAAAGACAAGAACCACATGATCTTACCAATTGATACAGAGAAGGCATTTGACAAAGTTCAACACCCATTCATGATAAAAACTCTCAGCAAAATACAAATAGAAGGGACATTCCTCAGCATAATTAAGGGTATTTGTACAAAGCTAACAGCCAACATCATCCTAAATGGAGAGAGTCTAAAAGCATTTCCCTTGAGAACAGGAACCAGACAAGGTTGCCCTTTATCACCACTTTTATTCAACATTGTGCTGGAGGTCCTACCCAGAGCAATTAGGCTAGACAAAGAAATAAAGGGCATCCAAATTGGTAGGGAAGAAGTCAAAGTATCTCTATTTGCAGATGATATAATCTTATACACAGAACACCCCAAAGAATCTACAAGAAAACTACTGGAACTAACAGAAGATTTCAGCAAAGTATCAGGATACAAGATAAACATAGGAAAATCAGTTGGATTCCTCTACACCAACAAAGAGAACTTCGACGAGGAAGAGGAAATCATCAAATTAATTCCATTTACAATAGCCCCCAAGAAGGTAAAATACTTAGGAATAAATCTAACCAGAGATAAAAGACCTATACAAAGAAAACTACAAGACACGACTGGAACAAACTAAAAGAGACCTACATAAGTGGGAAAACATACCTTGCTCATGGATAGGAAGACTCAACATTGTGAAAATGTCAATTCTACCCAAAGCGATCTACAGATACAGTGCAATCCCGACCCAAATTCTAACCACATTTATTTATTTATTTATTTTATTGTACTTCAGGTGAAGGGTTACAGAACAAATAGTTTCTCATGAAACAGTAGTACACATGCTGTTTTATGACATTGGTTAACAACACCACAACATATCAACCCTCTCACTTCTCAACCTTTTTTTTTTTGGTGAAAATACACATAGCCAAAGATACACCATTTCAAAAATTTCTACATGCACAGTTCAGTGACATTGACTACGCTCTTCCAATTGTGCTGTTATTCTCACTTAAGATGAAGGCTTATAGAACAAAATAGTTTCTCATTTAACAGTTGCTACAAATGTTGCCCTATGATAATGGTTAACAATCTCACAACACATCAACAATATCCTTACTCAACCTTGGGTCCCCTATCACCAGCTTCCTTGTCCCCTTTTGCCTTCTGGCCCTTGTCACTGGACTCCTGTACCTCGTTAGTCTCATTTGGTTTTACGGGGCTGTTCACTCCCAGGCTGAACAGTGAACCTCGGAGGTAACTTCACCACTGAGCTAAAAGGGTGTCCAGGGGCCATACTCTCAGGGTTTCTCCAGTCTCCTTTAGACCAGTAAATCTGGTCTTTTTTTGTGTGTGTGAGTTAGAATTACGTTCTACATCCTTCTCCAGCTCTGTCCAGAACCCTCTGTTGTGATCCTGGTCAGAGCTCTAACAGCATTTTTTAATGAGATGGAGAAACAAATCACCAACTTCATAAGGAAAAGGAAGAGGCCTCCGATAAGTAAAACATTACTGAAGAAGAGTCAAAGTTGGAGGCCTCACACTACCTGATTTTAGAACTTATTATAACACCACTGTAGTCAAAACAGCCCGGTACTGGAACAACAGATACATATAGCAGTGGAACAGAATTGAGAATCCAGACGTATATTCATCCACCTATGAGCAGCTGATAACTGACAAAGGCTCAAAGTCTGTTAACTGGGGAAAAGACAGTCTCTCTAACAAATGACGCTGGCATAACTGGATATCCATCTGCAAAAAAGTGAAATAAGGCCCATAGCTCACACCATGCACAAAACTAACTCAAAATGGATCAAAGACCTACATA
Organism: Trichechus manatus latirostris; assembly: GCF_000243295.1. Classification (NCBI taxonomy): domain Eukaryota; kingdom Metazoa; phylum Chordata; class Mammalia; order Sirenia; family Trichechidae; genus Trichechus; species Trichechus manatus. The sequence continues at coordinate 14,712,870 of NW_004443978.1, forward strand.
TAAAATCTAAAACAATAAAGATCATGGAAGAAAAAATAGGGACAATGCTAGGAGCCCTAATACATGGCATAAACAGAATACAAAACATTACTAACAATGCACAAACACCAGAAGAGAAACTAGGTAACTGGAGCTCCTAAAAATCAAACACTTATGCTCATCAAAAGACTTCACCAAAAGAGTAAAAAGACAACCTACAGACTGGGAAAAAAAAAATTAGCTATGACAAATCCAATCAGCATCTAATCTCTCAAATCTATAAGATACTGTAAAACCTCAACAACAAAAAGACAAATAACCCAGTTAAACAATGGGAAAGGATATGAACAGGCACTTCACCAAAGAAGACATTCCTGCAGCTAACAGATACATGAGGAAATGCTCGCGATCATTAGCCTTTAGAGAAATGCAAATCAAAACTACAATGAGACACTATCTCACCCCAACAAGGCTAGTATTAATCCAAAAAACACAAAACAATAAATGTTGGAGAGTTTGTGGAGAGACTGGGACACTTATACACTGTTGATGGGAATGTAAAATGGTTCAACCACTTTGGAAATCGATTTGGCGCTTTCTTAAAAACCTAGAAATAGAAGTACCATACAATCCAGCAATCTCACTCCTTGCAATATATCCTAGAGAAATAAGAGCCATCACACGAATGGATATATGCACACCCATGTTCATTGCAGAACTGTTCACAATAGCAAAAAGATGGTAACAACCTAGGTGCCCATCAACAGATGAATGGATTAATTATGGATATTCACACAATGGAATACTACATAATGATAAAGAACAATGATGAATCCGAAAAACAGCTCATAACATGGATGAATCTGGAAAGCATTATGCTGAGTGAAATTAGTCAGTCGTAAAAGGACAAATATTGTATAAGACCACTATTATAAGAACTCAAGCAAAGGTTTAAACACAGAAGAAAACATTCTTTGATGGTTACGAGGGTGGGGAGGGAGGGAAAGGGTTATTCACTAACTAGATAGTAGATAAGAATTATCTTAGGTGAAGGGAAGGACAACACACACACTACAGGGGATGTCAGCACAACTGGACTAAACCAAAAGCTAAGAAGTTTCCTGAATACAACCAAATACTTCAAGGGACAGAGTAGCAGAGGTGGTGGTCTGGGGACCACGGATTTGGGGGACATCTAGGTCAATTGGCATAACAAAGTTTATTAAGAAAATGTTCTGCATCCCACTTTGGTGAGTGGCATCTCGAGCCTTAAAAGCTAGCAAGTGGCCATCTAAGATGCATCAATTGGTCCCAACCCACCTGGAGCAAAGGAGAATGAAGAACACAAAAGACACAAGGAAAATATTAGCCCGAGAGGCAGAAAGGGCCACATAAACCAGAGACTCCATCAGCCTGAGACCAGAAGAACTAAATGGTGCCCTGCTACCACCAATGACAGCCCATTCTAATAGGGAATACAACAGAGAGTCCCTGATGGAGCAGGAGAAAAGTTGGGTGCAGAACTCAAATTCTAGTAAAAAGACCAGACTTAATGGTCTGACTGAGACTGGAAGGACCCAAGAAGACATGGCCCCAGATTCTCTGTTAGCCCAGAACTGAGATCATTCCCAAAGCCAACTCTTCAGACATAGAGTAGACTGGACTATAAGACATAAAATGATTCTTGTGAAGGGAGTGCTTCTTAGTTCAAGTAGATACAATAGACTAAATGGGCAGCTCCCGGCTGGAGGTGAGATGAGAAGGCAAAAAGGGACAGGAGCTGGTTGAATGGACACGGGAAATCCAGGGTGGAAAGGAGGAATGTGCTGTCACATTTTAGGGAGAGCAACTAGGGTCACATAACAATGTGTGTATAAATTTTTGTATTAGAAACTAACTTGAAGTGTAATCTTTCACTTAAATCACGATAAAAAAAAAAAAAAGAATGAGATAGAATGGAATCCACAGGCATTTCTTTAGTGAAATATTATTTAGGGAAAATATTGCATGAAAAAGCCCAGGCCCTAAATGTTCTCAAAGGTAGTAATGTGTTATGCAAAACTCGTTGCCGTTGAGTCGATTCCGTCCCCCCCATAAACTGTGCTTTGGAAAAAATAAAATAGGAAGTCTCCACTAGAGGTTCTTTCAATAGGGGAACATGGTCTCCCTGGCTTGAAAAGGAAAATGGGGGTTGGTGTTATGTCTACAGTGTTCATTCTATAAACAGCATCAGTTACTACTTAAATCTTCTGGATAATTAGGAAGATAAGCAGAATAAGGATTTTGTTTCAGGTGAGATCAAGGAACAGATGATAGGGGCCAAGATTCCTTGGTAAACCTTATCCTGTTGTCCTGTCCACTCACCTTTGCTTGACTTCATATGACATCTCTTCACATGAACTCACTATCAACTTTGAACTTTCCCCAGGCAGTGAAAAAAGCTACATGCTCCTTAACAATGACAGATGTTCTTTTTTGTGGACCTTTAAGGATAAGTCAGAATTTAGCATAAATATTTACTTTTATTTTTTCACTCTTTAGAATATATTCAGTGACATCTTTTCAGAAAGGCTTTCAAAAATGATCATTCAAAATGTAAAAGGTAATATAGAGAAGATTGATGAAGATGAATAAATTAATGATTGAAACTTAAGGACTGACCATCTCTATAATAGCCATTTAGTATGAAATCAAATGGTCTATCCCATTTGGATCATATTAAATATGACAGATCAAATATAAGATGATCAATAAACACCTAATATCTATGATTATCATTATCTGTGTAACTTATGGCTGGAGAAGATATTAGAGCTAAATGATCCATGCGACCTAAACTGTGACATTTACCTCCTTAGAAATTGTGTATCATCAGCTGGACTTCCCAGCAGGGGCTATCAGGAGAGTCCTAGAGGTTCACTAGGAACCACTCCTATCTTAGCTGTTGCATATACCCAATTGCTTCTTCTTTGTACATATTTGGAGGTTTGAGAGAACAGAGAAAGTAGAATCAGGAACCTGAGAGCCCAGTATCTAATTTTATGTTTTTACTAAAAGTGAAATGGCAAATTCCAGATTTGATATTCTGAAGAGGTAGATGATTTTAATGAAAAACTGTGGACATCTTTCTCCAAAAAATGCTATGGATCCAAGTGCACCTAGGTTTCCTGCAATTCAGAGATCTACTATAGTTTTAGTCTTTAAAAGCACACAGTTAAATCCTGTGATTCTCAGTCTCCATGCCTATCAAAGACCATTCAAATATCTTTTTTCCTTCTGATAATGAATTTCTAAGAGTTTAAAAGTAGATTCAACTAAGCTTCCTTTGAAAGATGAGAATGAAAAAAGAGACAACTTTGGCCAGTAAAAATAGAATAATAAAACTTGCTTCCTTCCAGACCAACCTCTCCCTAAGGAATGAAATAGTCAATGCTATTAAGAGATGAGGATTTAAATCATGTTAATAAAGGATTTGTGCTGTCCTATCTTAGAATCTTGCACAACTATCCAGTGCTTAGAATTCCAGATGCTGAAAATGTAAGCCATTTCAACAAGAAGTTTCACCACTTCAGAAAATTTCAGGCCTCTTCCTTAGCTTTCTCTCTCTATCTTTCTTTTTCTTTCTTGGTTCTGGGTGAGTCAAATAGTATCAACAAGAGAACTGAGAATTCTCAGAGCCATTTAAGGTACTTAAATCCTGCTGTCACTACTCTTTTGCAGACCAATCACAGAAGCATATAATAGATGAATTTTGCGTGCATCTGTATGTGTTGCCTACCCAATGTCCACTCTCCCTTTCTTCCTTAAAAAAATCTGAGCAAGGAGTCCAGGTACTAAAATGCATTCCCCATTCTCCTTTCAGATGAAGGAGGCCAATGAAATGTAAGAGAAAATAATTTAGGCAGAGTTTCCAGGAAAGCTCTTTAAATGTTTTTGATCATTGAGGGAGTATTGGTTTTGATCTTCACTCTTTTTTCCTTGCTCCTTCTTCTTCCTGCCTGGAACACAGAAGTAATTTATGGAGCTCCAGCAACTCATCTGACCATGAGGCAATGTTGAAGACAGAAAACAGACACTATTGTGAACCCTCCACATCATCCTGCCTCCGTCAGTAATTCTTTTTCATGAGAATATAAAAAGAAAATAAAAATACCAAAAGAGACCTACATAAATGGAAAAACTATCATGCTCATGCACAGGAAGACTCAACAATGTGAAAATGTCAATTCTACCCAAAGCGATCTACAGATATAATGCAATCCCAATCCAAATACCAACAGTATTCTTTAACCAGATGGAAAAACTAATCACCAACTCTATATGGAAAGGAAAGAGGCCCTGGATAAGCAAAGCATTACCAAAGAAAAAGAACAAAGTAGGAGGCTTCATACTACCTGTTATGGATTGAATTGTGTCCCCCAAAACTGTGTGTCAACATGGCTAGGCCACAAGTCCCAGTATTGTCCGATTGTCCACCATTTTGTCATCTGATATGATTTTCCTATGTGCTGTAAATCCTACCTCCATGATGTTAATGATGTGGGATTAGAGGCAGTTATGTTAATAAGGCAAGACTCCATCTTCAAGATTAGGCTGTGTTTTAAGATAATCTCTTTTGAGATATAAAAAGAGAGAAGCAAGCATAGAGACAGGAGGACTTCATACCACCAAGAAACAAGAGCCAGGAGAATAACCCATCCTTTGGACCTGGGGTTCCTGCACTGAGAAGCTCCTCCTTCCCCCAGAGCTAACACAGAGAGAAAGCCTTCCCCTGGAACTGACACCCTGATTTTGGACTTCTAGCCTCCTAGATTGTGAGAGAATAAATCTCTCTTTGTTAAAGCCATCTACTTGAGGTATTTCTGTAATAGCAGCACTAGATGACTAAGACACTCCCTGATCACCAAATCTACTAAACAGCCCTGGTAGTAAAAACAGCCTGGTACAAGTACAACAACAGACACATAGACCAACAGAACTGAATTGAGAACCCAGAAGTAAATTCATCCACCTATGGTCACCTGATCTTTGGCAAAGGACAAAAGTCCATTGCATGGGAAAAAGACAGTCTATTTAACAAACGATGCTCTCAAACTGGATGTCCATTCTGTAAAAAAAAAGAAACAGGATCCATACCTCACACCATGCAAAAAAAAAAAAAAAAAAAAAACCTAACTCAAATGGATCGGAAACCTAAATAGAGAAACTGAAATGATAAAGATCGTGGAAGAAAAAATAACGACATCACTAAGGGCTCTAACACAAGGCATAAAGATAATATAAACCATAACTAACAATGCACACACACCAGAAGATAAACTAGGTAACTGGGAGCACTCAAAAATTAAACACTTATGCTCATCAAAAGACTTCACCAAAAGAGTAAAAAGAGAACTTGCAGGCTGGAAAAATATTTTTGACTACTACATATCCGACAAGGGTCTAACTCTAAACTCTACAGATACTTCAACACTTCAACAACAAAAAAACAAATAATCCAATTAAAAAATGAGCAAAGCATATCAATAGACATTTAACCAAAGAAGACATTCAGGCAGCTAACAGACACATGCAGAAATGCTAACAGTCATTAGCCATTAGAGAAACACAAATCAAAATTACAATGAGATACCATTTCATCCCAACATTACTGTGCGAATCTTTAAAAATAAAATAAAATAACAAATGCTGGAGATGTTATGGGGAGATTGGAACTGTTGTGTACTGCTGGTGGGAATGTAAAATGGTACGATCACTATGGAAAACAATATAGTGCCTCCTTAAAAAGCCAGAAATGGAAATAGCAGCAATCCCACTCCTAGGAATATATTCTAGAGAAATAGGAGCCTTTACACGGATAGACATATACACGCCCATGTTCATTGCAGCATTATTCACAATAGCAAAAAGATGGAAATAACCTAAATGTCCACCAACAGATGTAAGGATAATCAAATTATGGTACATACACATAATGGAATATTATGCAACAATAAAGAACAGTGATGAATCCATGAAACATCTCACAATGTGGATGAATCTGGAGGGCATTATGCTGAGTGAAATAAGTCAATCACAAAAGGACAAATATTGTATGACACCACCATTAAAAAATCCTCAAAAAAGGTTTGCACACAGAAAAATACAATCTTTTATGATTACAAGGGAGAGAAAGGATGGGGTGGGGAAATCACTAACTATACAGTAGACAAATGTTAACTTTGGTGAAGGGAAAGACAACACATGATAGAGGGAAAGTCAGCACAACTTGACCAAGACCAAGTCATAGAAGTTTCTTAGGCACATCCAAACACCTTGAGGGACTGAGTTACTGGGGCAGAAGGCTGGGAACCATGGTCTTGGGGGACATCTAGGTCAATTGGCATAACATAATTCATAAAAAAAAAAAATGTTCTACATCCTAATTTGGTGAGTAGCATCTGGGGTCTTAAAAGCTTCTGTGTGGCCACCTAGGATAAAGCTATTGGCCCCATCCCATTCAGAGCAAAGGAGAAGGATGAAAACCAAAGACACAAGGAAAATATTAGTTCAAAGGACTAATGGACATATGAACCACAGTCTCCACCAACCTGAGCCCAGAAGAACTAGATGGTGCCTCGCTACCACCACTGCCGGCTCTGACAGTGATCACAAGAGAGGGTCCAAGAGAGAGTGGGAGAAAAATGCACAACACAATTCAGATTCCCAAAAAAAGACCAGACTTATTGGTCTCACAGAAACTGGAGGAACCCCTGAGACTATGGCCCCCGGACACTCTGCTAACTCAGAACTGAAGCCACTCCTGAAGTCCACCTTTCAGCCAAAGATTAGATAGGCCTACAAAACAACAATAACACGTGAGGAACGTGCTTCTTAGTTTAATCAAGTATTGGAGACCAAAGAGGCAATACCTGCCCAAAAGCAAACACAAGAAGGCAGGAAGGGACAGGATAACCGGACAATAAACACAGGGAACCCAGGGTGTAAAGGGAAAGGGGGAAAGTCCTGACACATTGCAGGGATTACAACCAATGTCACAAAACAATTTGTATATAAAT
>NW_004443978.1:14726504-14759070 GCF_000243295.1 Trichechus manatus latirostris
ATTTGATGTTCTAGGGTTTCAGGATTGTTGATTCTCTGTTTGGCTTAGTTTTTCGGATCTTTGTTGTGGAGGGACGGCGTGGTGCTTCTGCCTAGACCGCCATCTTGCCGGAGTCTCTTGTATATAAATTTTTGAATGAGAAACTAATTTGCTCTGTAAACTTTCACCTAAAGCACAATAAAATTTTTAAAAAAAAGATTTTATACCCAGCTTGACTTTCACTTAAGAAGGCCACAAATTTATCAACATGCAAGATCTCAGGAAATACCATCTCCACAAATACTTCCAAATTTTAGAGAATAATCTTCAACTAAGCACCTGGAACAACAACTAAAACATCTGTAGGGACATCATCAACCTAAAAACGGATGGTACTGATCATGAACAGCAGCTAACATCACAGAAGAGAGAGGCAATCAACATCATGTACCTCCAGATAGAGGAACACACCACTACCTCTGAACCCTCCCAATAAAACTACCAAAATCTGAACCATCCTCTAGAATCAACTATCGGTAAAACTACAACAGGGATGCCATCAGCAAAATCAAGACTGCTGAACTCTATACAACAAAAGATACAGTTTTTTCAACATATGAATTGTAAGAAAAAAAAAAAAGGATAAAGAGTGTCTCTAGATTAAAAGAGACTTAAGATTTACCAGGTGTGGGGACAAGCTAGTGGTTTATGATGAGTATTTCAGTAATAAAATTATAAAGAAAATAAAGACGTTATTATCATTAAAAAAAAACCCCACCACCAACAAAACAAAACAAATAATCCTATATTTAGTTTAAGTCAAAGTAACTTGGTTTTTTGTTTTTTGTTTTTTTTTAACTAAGCCTACCTAATCCTAATTGATACAATGTACGTGTAAGCATTGCTCAGTGGGCTGGGGAATACAGGGCATGGCCAGTTAAGAGAATAGATGGATTTGGGGACCGATGTAAAACATACCCACAGTCCTCTGCCTTGACTCCAAGTCCCAAGAAGAGACTACCCCTCTCTTCTCCCCTTAGAGTATAACTTCATTTGAATTCATTTAAAAACAATGATGGCATTTCTTCTGGTTAACATCCAGTTAAAGGCTTCTTCTTCTGATCATTTAAATTAGATTTAGCTTGCTGTTGTTATCTGCTCATTGTCAGCCCCTCTTACGGTGATCCTATGCACAACAAATAGGATGGTTGTGATTTTTGGAAGTAGATCGCCAGGCCTTTCTTTCTAGTCTGTCTTAGTCTGGAATTTCCACTAAAACCTTCCCAGTATCATCATAATACGGAAATCTCCAGCAACAGGTGAGTGATGGTTGTGTTTGAGGTGCATTGGCCAGAATGAATCCAGGTAGATTTAAAGGCAATAATTTTATCACTGAACCACCACTGCCTTCAGATTTAGCTTAAAACCTGCAATAGTTAGAAATGGCTGTATGTGTGCGTGGGAGGGAGGGATAGAGAAGGTTTTAAGTAATGATCTATCTCAGAATCATATGTTCTTGCACATGCATGCATGTATGTACACATGTGTGTGTGAGAGAGAGAGAGAGACACTCAAGGATAGTGAGAGACAATTTTTTCTTTTACTGTGTTGCCACACAGACATTAACCGAAATTATTAAAAGATAACTAAATAGGCACTGTCTTTTTTTTAAGGAGAAAAGGCTTTTTACAGAAATTTGCTGCCATTCCATTGAGTTTTCTTTCTTTTCAGAAAAGTATGTTACAGAGCATCCATGCCCACAGGCCCTGTTTTCTGATTTGTAATGATATACTGTATGTAAAGTTATATTACCGGCACTTGCAATTTCCCAACTGCTTGATGCCTCATGTCACAAAATTATAAACAAGAGAGGCTATTTCATCTACTGCTCCAAGGCACAGGGAGTATTATTTCAGCAACAGTAAAAGCGTATAATAAAGGACTTTAATTTTAATGACAGCTTGAGTGCAAGCTGTTAGAAAAATCAAGTGTATGTTTTCCCTATCCAGGTAACTGAATCAGATGACCCCCTCAAAACAACATTCTTTTCCAACCTATTTTGGATTTAAATTATTCAATTTAATTCAACAAGCATTTATCAAATACCCATTATATGCAAAGCATTGCAGTGAGTGCCACAGTAATTGAACACCAACACCTGCCCTTCAGGAGTTCACAATCTAGTAAGAAAAAGAAATCCCTATTAACATAACTTCAATACAAGGTAGACTGTGAGAAGTGTTAAAATGAGGCTAAAATGAAGCAACATAAATTACAGGAGCTCGATGCCATCCAGTAGATTCCAACTCATAGTGACCATATAGGACAGAATAAAACTGCCCCATGGGGTTTCTAAGGCTGTAATCTTTAGGGAAGGAAACTGCCACATCTTTCCCCCATGGAGCAGGTGGTGGGTTCGAACCGCTGACCTTTTCATTAGCAGCAGGGCACTTCTACAACTGTGCCACCAGGCTCAGTGATGTGTGCTAGGGGAGGGATGTGCAATGGTCTTGCAGAAGGTGGGCTTTGGAGGAGGACTTCAACAGGAATATATCGAAGTGGAAAAGCTTTCTAACTAAGAGAGTTAACCTCCAAGCTAAAGAAAAGTCCAGAGATGGAAATTCTTGGGGCATTTCCAGTGACAAAAAAGCAAGCATATGTGACTAGAAGACAGGAATAGTAGCCAAGCAGAGCAAGACTCCAGAGGCAGCAAGGAGGCAACATCAGCAGAAGGTGGTGACTGATTGGATATGGAAAAGAGAAAGAAAACACCCAGCCCACGTGATGTGATTGCAAAATCTTTTCCCTTAATTAGCCAGAGTTGCTGATGTTTCAGGATCCAATCCATACCCCCTTGTCATTATCATTTCAGTGTCCACTGGCCTGACTTCTACAACCTGCACTTTTTTTTTTCCCTTGCCTAAGGGCTTTTTCAGATCCCTGGTGGTTCAAACAGTTTGTGCTTACTGCTAAGGTTGACATTTGAACCAGGGCTTTGAACCAATTCTAAACAGTTCAGTCATGGCCAAGGGAAACAAGGGCAGCCATAGCAACCAAATATGTTTCGTGTATCCCTCATCAGGAAACTTCCAGGAGTCAATAATTCAATCTCCCTCATCAGGAAACTTCCAGGAGCCAATAATCCAATCTCCCTCATCAGGAAACTTCCAGGAGCCAATAATCCAATCTCCCTCATCAGGAAACTTCCAGGAGCCAATAATCCAATCTCCCTCATCAGGAAACTTCCAGGAGCCAATAATCCAATCTCCCGCATCAGGAAACTTTCAGGAGCCTGATGTGTGAGACTGGATTATTGTCAGGACTACAGGGAGTGACACACATGCAAAGCCACGTGGTCAGCCACCACCTTTGAGCGGGTCACCATTGCCTGTTTCCTACTGGGGTCAAAAGCCAACCACAAGCTATTTGGTTGCTCTGCCATGTACACTGGGCCCTTGTTTCCCACGGCCATGACTGAACCAGTTTGAAGCCCTGCCTTGTTTCTGTTGGCTATGACTGAACTGTTTAGAACTGATTGAAAGCCCTGGTTTGAACCCACCTAGTGGCATGGCACAGAAGGGTCTGGAGATCTGTCTCTGTTAAGATTACAGCCAAGAAAACCCAAACCCTGTGGAGCAGTTGCACTCTGTAACACATGGGATCTCCACAAGTCAGAATCAACTTGATTGCAACTCATAACAACAGGGCTTTCTCTGGCTTCCAAAACCTGCTTTGCTCATTGCACATGAGAGGCTGAAAGTGCTAAAGAATTAACACCCAGAGGTAGCAGTTATTACCGGATGATTGACAGAAGTTGGTGTATAAATAGTCTAGCTCCCTTGCCCCTTGGATGGGTAAGTCTGAGGTACATGGTCTAAACAGGCTACCAGACTATCTCAATGGGATTAAGCTCCAATTGCTCATAGAGGTAAATTGCTTGATAACGTACCTTTATCAGTTGGCTTCCTTTCCCTATTTCGCTTTTCTGCTCCCTTACCTGGGATCACCTCCCAAATATACTACCTGCACTCAAATCCTTGAAATGTCATAGTCTGCTTCTGGGGAAACCCAACCAGAGACAACCAGTATAGGTGATGACAATTTGGTGTTAAAATACATGCATGCAGCAACATGAAGAATGGCGGAATCCCATTAAAGTACAATTATCACTACAAATCTCCAAGTCTTTCCTTTAAAACCACTTACCAGTGTAAGTAGAGGAAAAGCAGAACCATGAGGAATGTCAGTTATGCTAAGTGGAAATGGCAAAATTTAAGACACAACAGAACAAGAGATATTTGTGACCAGTATTTAGGGCAAAAGCATTATTTAGTCACATGACTGCACATTAGTTTCTGGAAAGTGAAAAGTGCCATGACATTCCTGAGACAAAAAGCAGCAACTCAACAGGGGTCCACTATGATAAGCACAATCACCTTGTTTCCTGCCTTTTTGGGCTATTGATACTTACATGTTATTCATGCAAATCAGTGAGATTTAGAAAAAGTCTTCAGAAAAATAATATTGTAAGAATATGATCCCCCCTTCTTGTTATGCACTGCTACAAACAAGGAGCCCTGGTGCACAGTGGTTAAGAGCTCAGCTGCTAACCAAAGCTTCTGCAGTTCGAATCCATTAGCTGCTCCTTGGAAACCCTGTGGGACAGTTCTAGTCTGTCCTATAGAGTCGCTATGAGTCAAAATTGACTCAACGGCAACGGGTTTGTTTTTTGTTTTTTTTTTTTTTTTTGGTTACAAACAAATATGCATGAGAAAGCAATAGGGTTTAATTGCTTTCGTTCTTACATGGACACTTTGGGTGGAAAAAGGAAACATTTAGGCAAAGCTTCTGAGAAATCTTCCTGGGCTGCCCCAGATCTCAGCAGTCTCCCCAGCTACTGAGATACAAGAGTGTATAGAACTTGAATGTTCATTTAGCCCTTAGCATTTCAACCTAGAATGTACTGCTGTTTCTTGTCTTTAAATTAGACTGCAATTCCCTTTGAGCAGAATTCTTAGAGGCTTGCACAAAGTTGTGGCAGGTTGGTTTTCCAGGGAAGCAGACTCTAGAATGAAGATTGGAATACAAGACGTTTACTAAGGAGTGATCTCAAAGTTAACAACTCTGATGGAAATGAAGGAAACAGGGCTGAATAGAGAGAGAAGTGGGCCTCAGCCAATGCCAGGGGAGTACTGAAGCTGGAGCACCCTTTAAAGTTGTCTCAAATTGCAGGGAAGGGGCTGGCTCTTTATACCTTTGCACTGACCAGCCATTGGATGAGGGCTGCCCTGTGAAGGGGGTGTTACTATGGGCTAGGAAATTGTAAAGAGGGCTGACAGCTGAAAGCTTTGAGCCAGCAACACACCCAGAAGCTGGGGGAATAAATTCTTCAGTCCTTAAGAGACATCTGGGTGGTACAAGACAGCATCCACTACAATGGTAGATGATATATTTTGGCAGATTTGAGTGATGTTAATGTGCTGGTAAGCAGATGGGGAATCCTAAATAATATATCTTAGTTACAAAATTGAAGAACTGGGTTGAGAGTATTCCATCTACGATTACCCTGCATTCAGTAACGACTGCAGACACTAACTTGTGTTGGCTATCCATACCAGTTTTGACATTGCTTTCTAACAAGATGGTGAGGCCCTGGGTGGTAAACCTCTGTATTTCATTCTTTGGTTCAGAGTACTTTTCACATCACATTGTTCGATTATTATTTACTAATAATGATTATTATTTTACTGGGAGCAATACTAAGAATTAAGAACTTTTAGTCCATCACAGCACAGCCCTAAACTTCAAAAAATTTAAACAAACCAAAAAAAAAAAAAAGATACATGAATCTTCCTGTGAGACATATTTTTAGGACTTAGCACAAGGAAAAATACTGACATCCCTGTTATACATTATATTCTCTGGTAATGAAAATCATAACCAAGTCTGTCTTTTGGATTTGGTTGCCCCATCATATTGGTTCTTACTTATACTTTTCTAATCCTGACTTTTTTTTTTATCATTATGTATATTTGTTGTTGCTGTTGTGTGCCATTGAATCAATTTCAACTCATAGCAACCCTATAGGACAGAGTAGAATTGCTCCATAGGGTTTCCAACACTGTAATCTTTAAGGGAGCAGATAGCCAGGTCTTTTCTCCCTTGGAGTTCAACCCAACAAACTTTCTGTTGCAGTTGAGTGCTTTAACCATTGCACCACCAGGGCTCCTTTATGTATATTTACCACTATTTTATTACATATGCATTTATGTATGCACAGGGCAGGGCATAAACAAATCAATATGTCAAAACTGTAAAACTTCTCCAGTGCCCCAAAAAGCCGTAACTAAAGTTCCACTTTCCTCTATTAGGCTTTCCCGAAGAATTCCAGTCACTCTATACACAGATTTTTAGTAACACTGTGTTATACGCTTTCTCAGCCCTTAGCACACAAGAAAGAGGAGAAGCAACTAAGGGAAGAATCAAGTGAATTCAAACAGGAGAGAAAATAACATCAAGAGAGGAGAGCTTAAAACAAATAAAAGCAAACCCAGAGGTATCCTGCTGCGTAGTAGAATCCTGAATTGTTCAAGGGATGCCCTTGGGTTGTCTGTCTAAATAAACAGGAATGTCTATAGAATATTTTAGAAAGATACCCATTAAAAGTTACTTTTTTTTAAGTTTTGGTGCTTGAATCGATAAAATTCAGTTATCCTGGAAAATGTGTTTTTATAAAGATGTTAGATTTTGGGAAAACAGTAAATTGTTATTATCTGAATATATTTTGACTAATACCACCCTCATGCTTCTCTGTGGACTCATGCTTATGTTACATGGCTATCAGTTCACTGGCAATTACAGTACAAATCATGTTTTCTTTGAATTTCTTCCTTTTTTTTCCCCCCATATATAAAATGGCCCATGTGAACCCTGAACAAAGAAGAAAGGTTTCTCATTTCCAAAGGCAGGATAATGTGCCCTCACTCGTAAGAGCACCTTGATGTCAGATAGTCCTGGTCATGAATCCTAATTCTGCTCCTTTCTTATGTGAGACATTAGAACAATGACTCAACCTCTCTGATCCTCAGTTTCCTTATCTGTAAAAACGGGATAATGATACCTGTCTCCCAGGGTTAAAGTATGGATTAAATGAGATACTCTAACTGCTTAACACAGGGCCAGGCCCATAGCAAACAATCAAGCTGTGCAGTTTATTGTCTTTATTGTATTTGTGGAAATATGAGCAATGAAACCAAATGCAGAATGTCATGATCTAATAAATATTGACTGGCAATTATTTAGGATATTATAAAGTTCTTAAATAAAAGTAGACAAAAATAAAGAGAATATGAACAGTAAAGAGAATACACATATTGGTAAGTCATTTAAAAACCTATTATTCATTGACCAATTAACCATTTCATGTGTTAAGGAGAATGTGGTAAATAGAATTTTACTTTTACCATACTGTTTAACAATATAACACCTATAATAAATAAGAAAACTGAGTTATGGCATATGATACATTGTGAAGTTCCAAGTTAAATTCCACTTTGATTAACAGAGAGCTGTAAGATGGTGGTGACCTGCTGACTGAATGCCTTGGTTGTCATCCTGTTGTGAATGCTGAGCAGGAGGACGTCCTAGAGATGATGGCAAAAATCTTAAGACACCTTTCCAGCTACTCAGTAGAAATCAAAGGAAGTGCAAATGGGATCTTGACATGTGACTTATAATCACTTGAAGTCCAATACAATCACTGCAATTACTTTTTTAAAAAAAATACTATTTTATTGTGTTTTCGGTGACAGTTTACACAGCAAATTAGGTTACCATTTAACAATTTCTACACAAATTATTCAGTGACATTGGTTACATTTTTCACAATGTGTCACCATTCTCATTAATTCTGTTCTGGTTGTTCCATTTCCAGTAATCTAGTTTCCCTGCCCCCTTACCTACTCATCTTTGCTTTAGACAGTGGATCTTTGGTCTCATATAGATTATTCTTTTAAAGGAGCACAGTACTCAAGGGTTCTATTCTTTGATTTTATGAGCCACTCTGTTGTCTAGCTAAAAGGTAACCTTAGGGGATAGTTCAAGGTTTAAAGGGTATCTCAGGGCGATAGTCTCAGGGAGTCCCCCAGTCTCAACTGGTTTACTAAGTCTGGACTTTTTAAGAATTTGAGTTCTGTTCCACATTTTTCTCCTGTTCTATCAGGATCCATCTATTGTGGCCCTGATTAGAACAATCAGCAGTGGTAGCCAGGAACCATCTAGTTCTTCTTGTCTCAGGGTAGATGAGGCTGTGATTCAAGTAAACTATTAGTCCTGTAGACTAGTTTCTTCTCTAAGTCTTTAGTTTCCTTCTTTCTCCTTTGCTCCAGACAAGTACACACCAATAGTTGTATTTTAGATGGCCTCTCACAAGCTTTTAAGACCCCAGACACTACTCACCAAACTAAGATGTAGAAGATAAACTTTATGAACTATATTACTCCAATTGACCGAGTTGTTCCACAAGACTATGGACTTCAAACCCAGACAACCAAATTTACGAGGTGTTTGGTTCTGTATAAGAAGTGTCCATAACTGTGCCCACATGTGGTTTATTGTATATAGTAAAATATATGCATGCACACATATACCTGCATATGCATATATACACACATATATATACACACTCATACACATACACACATATATACACATATATGCAACCACACACATTTTTCTTTGGTTGTTGTTGATGCAAAATTTTGTCTTACACTTTACTAAAAATGTCTTTTTTTCTTGTGTATATTTTGTTGTTGTTAGTTGATATCGAGTCGGTTCCAACTCATAGTTACGCTATGTACAACAGAAAGAAACACTGCCTGGTCCGGCGCCATCCTCACAATCGTTGTTATGCTTGAGCCCATTGTTGTAGCTGCTGTGTCACTCCATTTCATTGAGGGTCTTCCTCTTTTTCATTGACCCTGTACTTTACCAAGCACGATATCTTTCTCCAGGGACTGGTCCCTCCAGATAACATGTCCAAAGTATGTGAGACGAAATCTTGCCATCCTTGCTTCTAAGGAGCATTCTTACTATACTTCTTCCAAGACAGATTTGTTCGTTCTTCTGGCAGTCCATAGTATATTCAATATTCTTCACCAACACCATAATTGAAAGGAATCAATTCTTCAGTCTTCCTTATTCATTGTTCAGCTCTCACATGCATTGAGGCAATTGAAAACACCATGGCTTAGGTGAGGGTGCACCTTAGTCCTTAAAGTGACATCTTTGCTTTTTAATACTTTAAAGAGGTTTTTTGCAGCAGATTTACCCAATGCAATGCCTTGTTTAATTTCTTGAAGGCTGCTTCCTTGACCATTGATTGCAGGTTCAAGTAAAATGAAATCCTTGACAACTTCAATATTTTCTTGGTTTATCATGATGTTGCCTATTGGTCCAGTATGTCTTAGTGCATAATTTACCTTGGTCAAGCTCTGCAGACTTCACTCATATTCAGTGCTACATTTTCTATCACTGAAAATAATAAGCATCTACTCTCTAGAAAGTGATTTTCCCTTTCATCTCCCACCCATCCTTGGTAAGCGCACCAATGAACATTCATCTCTGTATACCTTTATATACTTATTGTCTTTTTATAAAAGTGTGATCATACAATATTTGTCCTTTTTGTGATTAACTTATTTCATCTAACATAATGTCCTACAGATTCTTGCACATTATAACGTTTCAAGAACTCATCATTATGACTGTGTAGTATTCTACTGTATGTATTTACCACAATTTGTTTATCCATTCACCCCTTAATGTTGTTTCCACCTTTTTTTCCATTGTGCTACAATGAACGTAGGTGTGCATATGTCTGTTGGTGTCTCTTTTATTAGATCTTTGGAGTATATACCTAGGAGTGGGGTCGCTGAATCATAAGGTATTTCTATTTCTAGTTTTTTGAGGAAGCACCATACTGTTTTCCATAGTGGTTGTACCATTTTACAATCCCACCAGCAGTGGGTAAGTGTTCCATTCTCCCCACTTCCTAACCATAATTTGTTGTTTTCTGATTTTTTTAAATACCATTTTAGTAGGGGTGAGATGCTATCTCATTGTAGTTTAATTTGCATCTCTCTAATGGCTAGTTAACATGACCATTTTTTCATGTGTTTGTTGGCCTCCTGAATGTCCTCTTTGGCGAAGTGTCAGTTCATGTCCTTTGCCCATTTTTAAATTAGGTTATTTGTATGTCTGTTGTTGAGTTGTTAAAGTTTTCTATATAGTTTAGAGATTAGACCCTTATTGAAAATGTCATTACCAAAGATTTATCCCCAGTCTGTAGTTTGTATTTTTTACTCCTTTGATAAAAGTATTTTCATGAACATAAAGATTTAATTCTTGGGAGGTCCCAGTTATCTAATTTGTCTTCTGCTGTTTGTGCATTTGTAGTTGTGTTTGATAAATTATTTTTGAAGAAAACAAGTATGTCCTATAGTTTTGTCCCTGTTATCTTTCAGGAACTTTATAGTTTTAGCTTTAATATTTAGGTATTTGATCCATTTTGAGTTAGTTTTTGTGTATGGTATGAGGTATGAATACTGTTTCATTTTTCTGTAAATGGATATCCAGTTTTTCCAGCACAATTTGTTACAGAAATTTTTCTTCCCCATTGAATGGACTTTGACACCTTGTTGAAAATCCATTGTCCATAGATGGATGGATTAATTTCTGGATTCTCAATTCTATTCCACTGGTCTATATGTCTATCATTGACCAAGTACCAGGCTGTTTTGTTTACTGTGGCTGTACAGCATCTTTTAAGGTCAAAACATATAAAGTTGGTGATTAGTTTTCCATTTCAGTCAAGATGTTGGGACTTGGATTGGGATTGCATTGTATCTATAGATTGCTTTGGGAAGTACTGACATTTTCACAATGCTAAGTCTACCAATCCATGAGCAAAGAATGGCCTTCCATTTATGTAGGTCTCTTTTAGTTTCCAGTAGAAGTATTTTGAAGCTTCCATTGTATAGATCTTTTTATATCCCTGGTTAGGTTGATTATCTAGGTATTTTATAATTTTGTGGGCTATTGTAAATGGTATTATTTTCTTGATTTCCTTTTCAGAGTTCTCTCTGTTAGTATAAAGGAACCCAGCTGATTTTTGTGCATTAATCTTGTACCCTACAAGGTTGCTGAATTCTTCTATTAGATTCAGAAGTTTTCTTGTGGAATCTTTGGGATTTTCTATGTATAGGATCTTGTTATCTGTGAATAGCGATAGTTTTACTTCTTCCTTTCTGATTTGGATACACTTTATTTCCCTTTCTTGTCTTATTGTTCTGGATAGGGTTCCAGTACAATACTGAATAAGAGTGGTTATAATGCGCATCCTTTTCTTGTTCCTGTTCTTAAGGGGAAGGCTCTCAGTCTTTCTCCATTGACAATAATGTTGGCTATTGGTTTTGCATATATGCCCTTAATTTATGTTGAGGAATTTACCTTCAATTCCTATTTTGCTGAGAGTATTATTAGTTTTCCTGATAAGGAAAAGGTCTTGGATCTTATCAAATGCCATTTTTGCATCAATTGAGATGATCATGCGTGTAAAACCCATTGCCATCTAGTCGATTCTGACTTATAGCGACCCTATAGAACAGAGTAGAACTGCCCCATAGGGTTTCCAAGGAGCAGCTGGTGGATTAGAACTGCCATCGTTTTGGTTAGCAACCGAGTTCTTAACCACTGTATCACCAGGGCTCCAATATTTATGAATATTTATAATTGTTATGAGTTTTTGGTGAATTGACCCTTCTACCATTATACAGTGCCCTTCTTTGTCTCTTATAATGGATTTTGGCTTAAGTCTATTTTATCAGGTATTAATATTGCTACTCCTGCTCTCTTTTCATTACTGTTTGCTTCATATATTTTTTGCATCCTTTGATTTTTAACCTATTTATGTCTTTGTGTCTAAGGTGTGTCTCTTATAGACAGCATATTGTTGGGTCATTTTTTTCTTTTCTTTTATCCATTCTGCCACTCTCTGTCTCTTGACTGGTACATTTAGTCTGTTTATATTCAGTGTGATTATCGATAGGTAAGAATTCATTGCAGCCATTTTATTATACTTTTTTGTGGTGTTAAAGGTCTCTTTGTCTTCTTTACTTTTGTGGTGACTTATTTTTGTATATCGATTTTTCTTTTCCTTTTGTTTATTGTTATTTTTGTGTTTATTAAGTCTTTTTATTTTCTTTTTCTTTGTTTTGATTGGTAGATTTATTATTATTCTTTTTTGTTACATGAGGTTTACATTTAATAGCCTACATTTAAAACAGGCAGTTATATCTTGAAATCGCCTTAACTTCTTCACCATATGGAAGTTCTATAATTAATTATTCTATTAATTCCCCCTTTTGTTTTGATATTGTCATTGATTACCTATTTGTATCTCAATCTCTGTAATCATTTTTTTAACTTTGCCTTACTGTTTTGATATCTTTACCTGGGATGGAAACAGAGTGATGTTATTACGTATATTTACCTCATGTTGTTGTCAGAGGTTGTTGATTTTCTAGTTGCAGGACTCCCTTTAATAATTCTTGTAGGGCTGGTTGGTGGTTACAAACTTCCATAATTTCTGATTATCTGAGAATGTCCTAATTTCATCCTCAATTTTGAATGACCATTTTGTTAGATATATAACCCTTGGTTGGTAGTTCTTTTCTTTTTTCCCATGCAAAAATTTATACATACATTGTTGTGTGACTCTAATTGCTCTCCCCATACTGTGACAGCACACTCCTCCTTTCCACTCCTGATTCCCCATGTCCATTCAACCAGCTCCTAACACTTTCTGCCTTCCCATCTCACCTCCAGACAGAAGCTGCCCGTTTAGTCTCTCGTTATCTACTTGAGCTAAGAGGCACACTCCTCACGAGTATCACTTTATGTCCCACAGTCCAGTCCAATCCCTGTCTGAAGAGTTGGCCTCGGAAATTGTTTTAGTTCTGGGCTGATAGAGAATCCAGGGGCCATGCTTTCCAGGATTCCACCAGTCTCAGTCAGACCATCAAGTCTGGTCTTCTTACTAGAATTTAAGTTCTGTACCCCACCTTTCTCCTGCTCCATCTGGGACACTCTGTTGTGTTCCCTGTCGGCAGTCATTGGTGGTAACTGGGCACCATCTAGTTCTTCTGGTCTCAGGCTGATGAAGTCTCTGGTTTCTGTGGCCCTTTCTGTCTCCTGGGCTAATAGTTTCCTAGTGTCTTTGGTGTTCTTCATTCTCCTTTACTCCAGGTGGTTGGGACCAATTGATGCATCTTAGATTGCCACTTGCAAGGGGTAGTTCTTTTCTTTCAGGGATTTTCAAATGTTATCCCCCTTGCCTTCGTGCCTGCATAGTTTCTGACAAGAAATCAGAGCTTATTCTTGTTGAGGTCCTTCATCGATGATATTTTGCTTTTCACATGCTGCTCTCAAATTCTTTCTTTATCTGTGGATTTGGAAAGTTTGATTATATATCTTGGTGAATTCCCCTTGGTGTCTATCCTATGTGGAGTTCATTGAACTTCTTGGATAAAAATCTTGTCGTCTTTCATGATATTTGAGAAATTTTCTGCCATTATTTTTTTAAGATTTTCTCTGTACTTGTCTTCCTCTCTTCCTCTTCTGGGATTCCTAATATGTATACATTGTTCCTCTTCACAGTGTCCCACATAACGTGTAGGTTTTCTTCATTTTTCTACAATCTTGTTTCTGTTTGTTCCTCATACAGAGTAATATCATGGGTATTCTATTTCACTTGTTTTTCTGTGAATTGTTACAATTCTACTACTGTGTGCTTTCATTGACTTTTTAGTTCTGTTATGGTATTGTTAAGCTTCTGAATTTCTAGTCATTATTTTTGTATGGATTCTATTCTTTATTGAGTTTTTTTATTTGCTCTTGTATTGTTTTCTTGAATTCATCTACAGTTTTTTTTTTTTTTTTTTTTTCCATTTTCCTTGATCTCTTTGAGGAGACTTAGTACTAGTTTTTTGAAGTCTTTCTCAGGTAATTCCATTATCAGTTTTTTGTCAAAAAATTTCCATCCTTTTATTTTGTTTGTTTGCTTGTGCCATCTTATCCTGTTTCCTTATATGATTTGTAATTGACTACTGTCTTCAAGAGATTAATATTTTATTTATTTATATATTTCTTTATTGATTATATGTTTGTGTCTTTATTTTTATTTATTTATTTTTTGTTTGCTTGCTTTTGCTTTGATATTTTTGGAGCTTATCTTCTTCTTTTTCTCTTTAGATTGTCTACCTTCCTTTGTATTATTTTAAATTTTGTTGTTTTGTAATATTGATCTGTGTATGACTTTGGTGCTATTGGTTGGATGGGTGCTGTTTTCTCTCACTGGTTGGTATGGTGGTTTGCATACACGAGGGAATTCTCTGACTTTTGGTGTGTATGTCTTTCCTTCTAGTATTGTATTGAGGTGCAAGAGAAGGTCCATTCCCTGAAGAGGGGCACCAGGTGTCAGGTGGTTAGGATCCCTCTGCAGCTCCCGTTTGGCCGCATGGACCTTCCACAATGGAGTGAGCTGTTAGTGTAGCCTGTGGAGAACAGGTCAGGTCATCTTTGCAGTCACAGGGAGGCAGTGTTACTCAAATGGGTAAGGCAGGCCCTTTGCTTAGGTTGCTTGGCATCTCAATGGAGGGTAAGGGCAGAGGGCCTCCAGTGTATGCAGGGATGGTATGAGGGAACAGGTAAAGTGTGGGAGGGGAATGCAGTGGGGAGGGTCTGAGGGTGTTGCTCTGTGCAGGCTGGGCAGGGGCATGTGGTAGGCGGTGTGCCAGGTACATCAATCCATGCAGGCCAGGTGGGGCACATGGTGGGCAGGACTCCAGGAGCACTGCTCTCTGTGGGCTAGGTGGGGCTCATGGTGGATGAGGCGCTGGGGTAGCCACTCTAAGCAGGTTGGGTGGGAGTGCATGGTGGATAAGACGTATGGTGGTTGCGGCACCAAGAACACAGCTTTGCACAAGCTTTGCACAATCCGAGTGGCATATACCATGGGTGGTGTGCTGGAAGAGCTGCTTCATTTGGGCAGAGAAAGGCCTTCTGGTGGGTGGGGTGACAGGGCACCATGGAGCACAGGCAGTGGAGATGGGGGCCTGCTCAAATGGGAGGGGAAGAGGGGGACGTCATGAGTCTGGCTGGGCGGACTTCTGGTTTTTACTGTGCTGTTTTACTATTCAATGGCTGTCTCTCGTACAAATGGGCACTAGTGCTGATTGGAAGTCTAGTTACTAGTTCCTAGATTCTTCCCTTCTCTGTGTTAGCCAGGGACTCTGGAGCTTTCTCTAGCTTTCCTGTACTTGCCCTTGTCCCTCTGTAGATGTGCATTCCCTGTCTTATCAATCCTCTGTCTTGAAATTCAATGACCCAGTCCATCTCACTTTGGTTTAGTGGCACTTCCTTGTGTTTCCCTGGGTGGGTTGTTTGCTGCTGTCTCAAAATTACCACACTGCACTGGGCCAGCAAACTGTGCAGATGACCTGAAAATCTCCTTGTTCCTGTTGTTTTCCTCCTAGCTCTCTTTCCAGTCAGTGTTCAGTCCAATTCATCAACCTTCTGTTTGATGTTCAGGCATCTGAGGTTATTGTTTTCACTTAGTCACTTGAGTTATTTTTGTAGGGAAATGTTATGATGCATTTACCTAAGCTGCCATATTAATCAGAACTCTGCAATTACTTTTTGAAAGATAAAAAGTGGAACGTATCTATGAATTTTTACATACCGGGAAAGCATGCACTAGTATTGAGAATAAAAAGTTAGATGACCACAATCCGATTTAGAATGATAAATAAATTGCTATGGACATGTTATGAGCAGCAGATTGCTTTAGGCATGCTTTGAGCTTGGAATGAAGACATGTGATGAGATCTTTGGTAGAATAATCTGACATTTTTTTTCTCCTGCCCATAATCTGCCCAATCCAACTTTGATTCTTATGCATTTCTGGTCCTTGATGGAAATGGAGCCTGTCCTGAGTGACTTAACTTCATCAGCTAGCTTAATTTTGCTCAAATTTACTCAGTTATAAAATTATAATAACAAATTGAGAAAATCAAATTACATGATACAGTGTTATGGTGTCGGAGAAGAATATTGAATATACCATGGACTGCCAGAGGAACAAATAAGCCTGTCTTGGAAGAAATACAGCCAGAGTACTCCTAGGAAGCAAAGATGGTGAGACTTCATCTCACGTACTTTGGACATGTTATCAGGAAGGACCAGTCCCTGAGAAGGACATCACGCTTGGTTAAGTAGAGAGTCAGCAAAAAAAAAGGAAGACCCAACGAGATAGATTGACACAGTGGCTGCAACCATGGGCTCAAACATAACAACGATTATGAGGATTGAGCAGGAGTGGGCGATGTTTCATTCTATTGTACATAGGGTGGCTATGAGTTGGAACCAACTCTATGTCACCTAACAACAAGTGAAAAGAGGTCTGTACTGTGAAACAGGAGTCCTTCATTCTAGCCCTAATTCCTCCCTAACTTGACATTCTTGAATTTGACCTTTTTGAGTTTCATTCATTAAATGAGGAACTTGGATTGCATGATCTGTCACTGAAGTACTGATTTTAGATATTACAAGGAATTGAATAACTTTCCACAATTGGGCTACCAGTCCATATCTACCTTAAGCTTAAGTTCTACAATAAAGGTCTCTAAGCACCGCCCCTCGAGTCACTTTAACCTTATCTTGAGAAACAAAATAATTTGATGGCTCTGATGTGATTCCAACCATGCCTAGGAAGATCTGTCTGTCCTAAAATCACTCCCCCAAACGACTATAAATTTCACACGTTGCCTCTTGTCTGAGAGCCTCCTGCATTAATTTTGGAGCAGGGCTGGCTAGGATGCCTTAGTGAAAAACTATAGGCAACGTGAGGACCTATTTTACAGACACAGCCACTAAATGGAAGGGGAAGGGGTTAGAAAACTAAAATGTAAAGGAACAGGTGAATGCAGACAGAGAGGTGGAAACCTGTTGCTGTCGAGTTGATTCCGACTCAAATTTTGTCTAGAATCAGTTGGCAAAAGAGCCAGCTGATATTCAACTACTCTTACCAGGGACTTTGGAATGATACAGACTTAAAGAGCATTTGTCTACCAGATAATTTATATGTATATACACACACACATATATATCTGTGTGTGTGTGTATATATATATATATATATATATCTTCTGTTTACTGCTAAAATGTACAAGTTCTTATTTATGCCTCTGGCAACAAGAGGTACTAAAGTATCCAGATAAACCTGATTTGAAAACAGTTCTGTCATTTACAAACTTTGAGAACTTGGACAACTTACTACGATCTCTGAGACTTATCTGTGTAAAGATGGATGGTGAAAAAACATAATTGGCAGGATTTGAAGAAAAGGTGGGAGAGGAGTATGTAAGACCTAGAGCTCGGTAGATGCTCAGTCCATTACTGAAACTTTGACTTGTCCCCACTGGCTTGCAGTTTCAGCTGACTTTTCCCAAAATACAGAGGTTAGTGAATGGTTTGAATTAACACAAGATCTCATATTTATAACCCATTTTTCTCCTTATTGCTAAAATTGGAGGCCACCTGATAAGTCAAACTGCTCTTGGTATGGGAGACGTCAGCATGAAAACTCACACATTCCTGACACTAGCTGTCAGACACTTCTACAATTTCAAACAACTTTTTCTTCTTAGCCTTTTATGTTTAAACACCATATTACTAAATTTCATGCCTGGGTCCACCAGTTACCTAATAAGTGATTTTTTTTTTTCTTTTTTGTTCTCTGGCGCCATACTAGCCAATATTTGTGTTATCTAATATGCCTCTTCTTACTTGTGTGGTCTATATTAATCAGGCTGCTTTCAAACTCGTTTCAGTTTCCAAAAGACCATTAAAAAAATAAATCCACAGCTGTTAAGCACTGCCATCAAAACATATCAAGCCATAAAACAGAAGGAGAAATTCATGGTCTGACAGAGCTCCAGCCTCGCACACATCACAGGCATGTCCTGCTCTTGGTCATCTTTATGGGGTCTGTGCCCACAAGGACCAGCCCTTAGTACAGCTGCATTCTGCTCAGCTGGATACTTTAAAAGTAATAACAATGTAAGGACAAAAATTCTTAATAACCAGTAATCATTCAAAATGACCTAGTATACTGCTAGTGGGAGTGTAAATTGATACACTCACTTTTGAAAGATACTAAATACATGCATGCCGTACGACCCAGCAGTTTCAAACCTAGGCATATACCCAGCAGAAATGCATCCATGTGTTCACTGAAAGGCATGAACAAGACTGTTTATAGAATCTCTCTTCATAAAATCTCCAAACTGGAAACTACCCAAATGCCCATCTATGGGAAAATAGATAAATTGTGGTATAGTCACAAATACAATATTAAGTATCAATAAAAATGGAACAAAACACTGCTGTATGCAAAACATAAATGAGTCTCATAGATACAATATTGAATGAAGAACATGGATATAAAAGTATACAAACTGTATGGCTCTGTGTAAGTTTCTAAAATAGATAAAAGTAATCCATTAGAGCTCAGGACACACTCTTTTGGGGGAGTGTACTGACTGAAAGAAATGTTTCATTTCTCCATTTGGTGCTGGTTACAAAACTGGGTTCAGTTGATAAAATTTCACCAAGCTATATGCTTGATGTACGTAGATTCCTATATGTGTAATATACTCAATACAAAGATTTTAAGAATACAAAAAGTTTATAAAATTAAATGTGTGCTCATCACCAAAAAGATCTTGAAAAAAGTAAGAGAAAATTGCCCACATGGTAGGGAGAGATCTACTAGATTTATTAAGTCAGCACAATCACAAGCTCAGCAAGAGACGTCAATGACGAATCTGACACAGCATGTCTGAGGACCACTGTGCCAACGTACCTATCATATATGGCAGCAGAGGACATTATTTTATTATTATTATCCCTCTTATGGACGAGGCACTATATTGTGGTTCCTTTCATAAACATTATTTCATTCATTCTCACCAACAACTCTATGAGAGAACACTATAATTCCTAGCTTACAAGTGTGGAAACTGAGACTTGAGTATGTTAACTACTCATCTCAACTTGTTAGGAGCCCCAAGATTTGGATGATCACTTACACCAGTGACCTCGGTCCCCTCGAGTACAGATTATAGGTGTACGTGAACCCACTCTTTGGCTCCAGGAAATATCCTCCTCATTGCTGTTTGAGATGCTGATGGTTTGTTTTCCTGGTGTTCTTTTTTTCTCTGTGGTGTTAAGTTTGTACAACATGTGTTCTTGAGTCAGTCTATGAAAAACTGTCTGTTGAATAGCCATGCCAATATCCGGCTCTTCTCTCTCCCACACACACGTGGTTCAGTTCCATGGAGCTCAACATCAAGTCTGCCAGGCTGGTGTACTCCAGGGACTCATTGTGCCTATGGTTTGCCCGTTGGAATTATCAGTGTGATCACAGAAGTAGTTCTATCTCCTGCTTGTTCTTGGAATTTTCAAAGGTTGAAGAAGAGGGTAGATGTCTTCAGAGGAGTCCAAAATCGAGGTTTATTTCTTTTTCCCTCAATAACCCATATAAAATTATTTGTAATCAACACCAGCAGACTGTAGGAGCTTTCTTTTTTTTTGTAGTAGAAGGGAAGAATATGCTCACTATGCACTTACATGAACAGTCTTTAGAGATAGACAGACCTAGGTTCAGACCCCAGCTAAGACTCTTACTAAGCCCAATTTCTTTATCTAACAAATGTGGAAAATACCTTCATCAGAGAATTCTTATAAAGATTAAATGAGATAATGTACAAAAAGCAGTTCAATCTCTGCCATGTGTTATGCTTTTACACACATTGTAAATATGTAGAATTTATTCAGCATGTTTGTGATTTCTTTCCCTTTTAATAGCTACAGTAGCAAATCCTGCTTTTGAGAGAGTTGGGTCATGGTGGTGGTTTTCTAAAACAGCTGAGAATGGTAGGAAAAATGTAATTGTGAAAGGCAGTATAATAAATAATCTGTAAAACAGCAAGATAGGCTTAAAAGAAATTTGCACCTAAATATGGAGAATTCAAAAAGTGTGAAATCTGTTCAGCACCGTGTATCTTTACGCCACTTATTCAAATGGCAATTGCCACCATACATGTAGCTTGACTTATATATTATGTTACTCATTTATAGAACATTACGAGTTTTGAGATTAATAAATTGTTAATTAACTCTCTACAGTCTATAAGTCTAGGTATAATAGAAAACCAAACCCGTTGCAGTCGAGTCGATTCCAACTCATAGCAACCCTGTAAGGGCCTTTTAATCCATCATTTCCCTTATTTTTAAAGCTGACAAGAGTTCCACAGTCTCTCATTCTATTTTGTATGACCTCTGAAAGAACTGAGAAGGGGATGGTCTGAGAGAAACTAGCCACAGCTACAACTATGCTGGGGAAGTTAATTCACAGCTGAATCCAAAAAGACTCTGTTCCATTACTCACGGGTTTTAATGATTTTTCTTCCTTCTTACAGTTCTCTCGCCCCAGTACAGAGAAAATAATTAGACCTTGAATGTGGCAATTAAAAAGCAGATATTCTCAGCTCTGCCACTTCTAGCCGACTAGCAGACTGTTAAGGAGTATCGTCACCCTGTTGGCAACTGCCGAAAAGATTTAAGAACACTATTGAGAAAAATTGCTCATTGGCAAGTATGATCTAGAGTTTAAATGTTCAAAGTTCAGGTTCTAAAAAAGCATCCACATATAAGAGCTGATGCTTTTTAATGCCACCAGTTTTCCTTTAAGCCTTGCACAAATACTCTATTTCCAAGGTCTTTAAAGGCTATTCTTCCACAGTAACATTTGCTTACAATAAACAAAATAATAACCTAGGGTTAAAATCACCGGTAATAAGTAACTTTACGTTGTGAAGATAACACATACAATTTATAAAAGTGCTATTTATTAGACCAATGAAGATTTATTTGGAAAAGAAACTAAATATGCTTCTTTATCAGCTAGTGGTTCTTTGGCTTCTCACTGATGTATATTAAGACATTAAGATGTTTGGCACAGAAGAAGTTAAGTATAGCTACACCATATAAAAACACTGAAATCTGTGTATACACTATTATGAGTACCATACTTAATTTCAGACTTAAAGCACAGTGAATTCAATGATACATTAAAAAAAAAAAAAAAAAAAACTTGTTGCTATAGTCAATTCAGACTCATAGCGACCCTACAGGACAGAGTAGAACTGCTCCATAGGGTTTCCAAGGAGCGGCTCATGGATTAAACTTCCGATGACATCTCGATTAGCAGCCGAGCTCTTAACCACTGAGCCACCAGGGCTCACAACTATATGTTCCCGTTGCTGTTCAGTCGATTCTGACTCATAGGGACCCTATTGGACAGAGTGGAGCTGCCCCATAGGGTTTCCAAGGAGTGGCTGGTGGATTCGAACTGCCGACCTTTTGGTTAGCAGCTGTAGCTCTTAACTACTATGCCACCAGGGTTAAAACATGTGTTGAGTAGTTGGGGTATATTGTGACAAAGAATTTATTTTTGCTTGAATAGAATCCTTACTTGGGACAGACTGTGTACTGTCGATTGCTGTCCACTGTTGTGGTTTAAAATAATATCCAAAAATTCTTTGCTACTCCTCCCTTCAAGTGTGAAGAAGTTGAAATTGTCAAGGACTTCATTCTTCTTGGATCAACAATCAATGCCCATTGAGGCAGTGGTCATAAAATCAAAGTATCACCTTTGGGCAAATCCGTTGCAAAAGACCTCTCTAAAGTGTTAAAAAGCAAAGATGTCACTTTGATGACTAAGGTGTATCTGACCCAAGCCATGGTATTTTCAATTGCCTCATATGCATGCTAAAGTTGGACGATGAAAAAGGAAGACCGAAGAAGATTTGATGCATTCAAATTGTGGTGTTGGTAAAGAACATTGAATACACCATGGACTGCCAGAAGAATGAACAAATCTGTCCTGGAGGAAGTACAACCAAAATACTTCTTAGAAGTGACGATGGTGAGACTTTGTCTTATTGAATTTGGACACATCATCAAGAGGGACCAATCACTCGAGAAAGACATCATGCTTGGTAAAGTAGAAGGTGAGCAAAAAAGAGGGAGTCCCAACAATGGGCTCAAATACAGCAACAATTGCGAGAATGGCATAGGAATGGGCAACATTTCTTTCTGTTATACCTGGGGTTGCTATGAGTCGAAGTCGACAGCACCTAACAACAACTACAACCTTCCTTCAAGAAGCGGAGCCTAATTCTGCTCCCCTTGAGTGTAGACTTAGTATCTCACTCCTAATGAATAGAATAAAGCGGAAGTTATCATATGTAACTTCAAGACCAGGTCATAAAAGTCTTAGCGGCTTCTGCCTTGTTTTGCTCCCTGTTGGATCATTCACTCTAGGGGAGGCCAGCTGACATATTGTGAGAACACTCAAGCAGCCTATGGAGAGAACCATATGGTGAAACACAGAGGCCTCCTGCCAACAGCCATGGGAGTGTGCTATATTGTAAGTGGATCCTCCAGTCCCAGCCCAGCCTTCAGATGTTACAGTGCTTGCTGACATTCTGACTACAACTTCACAAGAGACACTGAACCACTGCCACCCAGCTAAGCCACTCCTGAATTCCTGATCCACAGAAACTGTGAGATAATAAGCGTTTGTTAAGTCACTAAATTTGGGGTAATTTGTTACACAGAAATCAGTAACTAATACATCTACCTGATATCCATTCTCCCTTTTCTGTTATGAGAACCCTGATTTTGATTCAGGTGGTAATCTTACTGGCTAAAATACACTTCCCAGCCTACTGTGCAGCTAGAGATGGCCCTGTAGCACAGTTGCAGCAATAAGCTGTAAAGAGAAATTTACTGAGGATTTCTAGGAAAACTTTCTCTCCTGATAAAAGTGCTTCCTGTCATCCTATCTTGAATGTAGGTGTGATGGTTGATGCTTCAACAACTATTTTGCCACTAGGATGTGATAATCATTGAGGTACTAAAGTAACTCCAGAAATTTCCAGCCTTTGGTGTTCTTATTATATGAAGGAAAAACTAAAGTTTTTATTTAAGCCATTTGGAAATCTTTAGTCAGCTTTTTTTGTCATCAGCAACCGTAATGTCATCATTCCTAAAAAAGGTTACTTCTCTATTTGATGTCACTTTGGGAGTTCTGACATAGCATCTCTGTTTTTAGTCTCAAAAAATATTATTCGTTCACTGGCATGAAAACTATAGCTAATTTTAAAAATATCTTTAAACCATATTTTTGTATCTCTTATCTTGATCTATATTACTAGTATGGATAAAAAGAACTATTAGAAGGAGAAAAACGAAAAGGATAGAAGAAACAGAAAAAAAATAGAAAGAAAGGGAAGGGGAAAGACACCAAGATAAAGATAAAATAGATACAGAAAAGACAAAATTGTAAAGGAAAGTAATTTTTTTTTTTTAAAGTCTGGGGAAAGAAATTGATGTGAAGATTGCTAAAAGAATTTAAACATTAAAATTTAAAAACATTTGTTGTCTCCATCTAGGCTGTCATGTAGTTTTTAAATATCCTGCACAACGAAATTTTTGTAAGCATTATTTTTTTTCCTACTGTTTGAACTTTGACAGTAAGCAGTGAAAGCCAACATTTGACATGCTTTTGATAACTCTCTTTCCTGAAAACAAGATGAAGTGATCATGAATTGAACTTTTGAAAATATAAATGAGTTTTTAGGCTCTAGTTGTTTTATGGGATACATATTTTAAAAATTACTTATTCTACACAAAAAAAATGAAAATTGAGTAACTATTCCAATGAAAACAAATATTGAATTAACTGGTTGCACAAAAAAGGTTTATTTTATTGGACAGTGTATTGTAGCATTCATGCAAAATGTATCACATACATTTTGATCAAAAAAAGAAGACATTACAAATCAAAATTTCCAAAGCTCTTTAAAACTCATTTGCAAAAATAAAAACTTTTTGGGATTTTTGTTCTTTTATTAAAAAAAAATAGTACCTACTTTATACTTCCTACATTATTCTTCCTGCTATGGTATGCAACGTTTCCTTTCATTTTAAATGGATGTTTTTATTAATCCCATCTTTAGTAAATACTAAAATTTAGTGTAGCACGTATGGCATATATGTGTATGACTCTGAAGCCAGCCAGCTTGATTTGAATACTAGATCTACCACAACATTGTATGATTTTGGACAGGTGACTTGACTTCCCTCGGCTTCAGTATCTTCACTTATAAAATGAGGTAAATAATAGTACCAACTCAATGGGGTATTGTGAGAATTAGGTCAGTAAATACGGAAAGTATTTAGAATAAGCCTGGAACAAGGTCAACACCCAACGCATATAACTATTCTTTTGTGAATACAGACCTAATAATGAACTATTCTAAAAGTGAACATTCACAGTGATTCAGCAAACAAATGAAAAATTTGATTGCAAACATAGGGATTTCTGCAGTCAAGAAGTGTAAATTCACGATAGATATCTGTACCTCAGGATAAATATACACAGAATGACCATTGTTTTTAGGCTTACATTTCAAGGCTCTTTTTTTTTTTTTTTGACAAAGCTGAAAGGAGAAATCCTAACATCAAGATGAATCACCTACAGTCCAATTTCTATCAACTCCCTCTACTATAGAGCCCTATTTGAAGATGTGTCTAATGTTTTAAATAGTTTTTCCTATATTTTATGACACAAGTAACACGTGTTCACTATGAACTAATCAAAAATACAGATAAGCAAATAGAAAAAATTAAAGATTACCCATGTTCCCACTACCCAGAGATAAACTCTCTTACTGTTTTGGTGCGTGTCCTTTCAGACCACTTTCTATGCAGTTTTGAAAACTTTATAAATTATATATATATGTTTTATACCAAATTCAGATCATACTACTGATGATATTTGTAATCTGTTTCTTTTATTTATCATTATAGCAAATGTTTTTCACGTCCAAAAATATAATTTTTACAGCATCATTTTAAATGGTGGTTAGGGATTTTTCAAAATTTCAACTATCCCTTATACTGGATATTTAATTAGTTTCTGGGTTTTCTCTTTTATAAATGATGGTTATCAATTCTTGTAGCCAATATATTTGCATATTTTGAGCTCAATTGCTAGAAATAAGAGATTTTTAGGCTTTTGACACACCTCCATTCCAAAAACATTGCACTATGTGCTATTTCTTGGGTGTTTCTAACGGGTACTCCTTAAGCTTTCACAAAGTGGCCTTACAGATGTGGGTATAAGGCTGCTTCAAACTGGCAAGAAAATACCACTCCTATTCACACGAATAGAAATATGCATACCCATTTTCATTGCAGCATTGTTCACAACAGCAAAAAGATGGAAACAACCTAGATGCCCATCAACAGATGAATGGATAAACAAACTACAGTACATACACACAATGGAATACTATGCAACAATAAAGAACAATGGTGAATCTGCAAAACACCTCACAACATGGATTAATCTGGAGAGCATTATGCTGAGTGAAATAAGTCAATCACAAAAGGACAAATACTGTATGAGACCACTATTATAAAAATTCACAAAAAGGCTTAAACAGAGAAAGAAATACTCATTGATGGTTACGAGGCAAGTGAGAAGTGGGGAGAGAAAAACACTAACTAGACAATAGATAAGTGGTAATGTTGGTGAAGGGGAAAACAGTACACAGCACTGAGAAAGTCAGCATAACTTGATCAAGGCAAAGTCATAAACCAAAAAAGCCTGTTGCCATCAAATGGATTCCGACTAATAGTGACCCTATAGGACAGAGCAGAAGTGCCCCCATAGGGTTTCCAAGGAGGGGCTAGTGGATTTGAACTGTTTACCTTTTGTTTAGCAGTCAAACACTTAACCATTGTGCCATAGAAGCTTCATAAAACAACAAAACAAAACAAAACTTACTGCCGTGGAGTCCAGCTCACAGCAACCCCACAGGGTTTCCAAGGCTATATATACATCTCTACAGAAGCAGACTGCCACATCTTTCTCCCACGGAGCCACTGGTGGTCTCGAACTGCCAACCTTTCGGTTAGCAGTCAATCACTTAAACTACTGCGCCACCAGGGCTCCTTCATAGACACATCCAAACTCCCTGAGGGACCGAATTACTGGGCTGAGGGCTGGGGACCATGGTCTCAGAGGACATCTAGCTCAACTGGCATAACATAGTTTATAAAGAAAATGTTATACATCCTACTTTGGTGAGTAGTGTCTGAGGTCTTAAAAGCTTGTGAGCGGCCATCTAAGATTCTTCTACTGTTCCACTCTGTCTGGAGCAAGGGAGAATGAAGAAAACCATGGACACAAGGGAAAGATTAGTCCAAAGGACTGACAGACTACAACTACCAGAGCCTCCACCAAACTGAGTCCAGCACAACTAGATGGCTACCACCACTGACTGCTCTGACAGGGATCACAATAGAGAGTCCCAGACAGAGCTGGAAAAAAATGTAGAACAAAATTCTAACTTACAAAAAAAAAAAAAAAAAAGACCAGACTTACTCGGCTGACAGAGACTAGAGAAACCCCAAGAATATGGTCCCCAGACACACTTTTTTTTTTAAATTGTGCTTTAGGTGAAAGTTTACAGCTCAAGTTAGTTTCTCATACAAAAATTTATACACATGTTGTTATGTGACCCTAGTTGCTATCCCTATAATGTGACCTCACTTGCCTCCTTTCCACCCCAGATTTCCCGTGTCCATTCAACTAGCTCCTATCCCTTTCTGCCTTCTCATCTCGCCTCCAGACAGGAGCTGCCCATTTAAACTCGTGTATCTCCTTGAACTAAGAAGCACACTCTTCACAAGTATCATTTTATGTCTTATAGTTCAG
Organism: Trichechus manatus latirostris; assembly: GCF_000243295.1. Classification (NCBI taxonomy): domain Eukaryota; kingdom Metazoa; phylum Chordata; class Mammalia; order Sirenia; family Trichechidae; genus Trichechus; species Trichechus manatus. The sequence goes on from NW_004443978.1 coordinate 14,753,458, forward strand.
TCTATTCTTTGTCTAAAGAGTTGGCTTTGAAAATGGTTTTAGTTCGGGGTTAACAGAGCATCCAGGGGCCATGTCTTCCAGGGTCCCTCTAGTCTCAGTCAGATCATTAAGTCTGGTCTTTTTAATAGAATTTGAGTTCTGCACCCCACTTTTCTCCTGCTCCGTCAGGGACTCTCTGTTGTGTTCCCTGTCAGGGTGGTCATTGGTGGTAGCCAGGCACCATCTAGTTCTTCCGGTCTCAGGCTGATGGAGTCTCTGGTTTATGCAGCCCTTTCTGTCTCTTGGGCTAATATTTTCTTTGTGTCTTTGGTGTTCTTCATTCTCCTTTGCTCCAAGTGGGTTGGGACCAATTGATGCATCTTATACGGCCACTTGCTAGCTTTTAAGACCCCAGACGCCACTCACCAAAGTGGGATGCAGAACAATTTCTTAATAAACTTTGTTATGCCAGTTGACCTAGATGTCTCCTGAAACCATGATCCCCACATCCCTGCAACTGCTGCACTGTCCCTTGAAGTGTTTGGTTGTATTCAGGAAACTTCTTAGCTTTTGGTTTAGTCCAGTTGTGCTGACTTCCCCTGTATTGTGTGTTGTCCTTCCTTTCACCTAAGATAATTCTTGTCTACTATCTAGTTAGTGAATTCCTCTCTCCCTTCCTCCCCACCCTCATAACCATCAAAGAATGTTTTCTTCTGTGTTTAAACCTTTTCTTGAGTTCTTATAATAGTGGTCTCACACAATATTTGTCCTTTTGCGATTGACTAATTTCACTCAGTGTAATGCCTTCCAGATTCATCCATGTTATGAGATGTTTCGTGAATTCATCATTGTTCTTTATCATTGCATAGTATTGCATTGTGTGAATATACCATAATTTATCCATTCGTCCATTGATGGCTATTGCGAACAGTACTGCAATGAGCATTGGTGTGCATATATCTATTCGTGTGAGGGCTCTTATTTCTCTAGGATATATTCTAAGGAGTGGGATTGCTGGATCGTATGGTACTTCTATTTCTAGCTTTTTAAGGAAGCGCCAAATAGGTTTCCAAAGTGGTTGTACCATTTTACATTCCCACCAGCAGTGTATAAGTGATCCAGTCTCTCTACAACCTCTCCAACATTTATTATTTTGTGTTTTTGGATTAATGCTAGCCTTGCTGGGGTGAGATGGTATCTCACTGTAGTTTTGGTTTGCATTTCTCTAATGGCTAGTGATCGTGAGCATTTCCTCGTGTATCTGTTAGCCATCTGAATGTCTTCTTTGGTGAAGTGCCTCTCATACCAGACACCCTTTTAACTCAGTACCAAAGTCACTCCTGAGGTTCATCCTTCAGCCAAAGATTAGACAGGCCTATTAAACAAACAATAACACACATAGTTCAGCGATGTATATGAGACTAAAAGGGCACACCAACCCAGGGGCAAGAACGAGAAGGCAGGAGGGGACAGGAAAGCTGGATGAATGGAAATGGGGAACCCAATGTTCAGAAGGAGAGAGTGTTGACATGTCACAGTGTTGGCAACCAATGTCACAAAATAATATGTGTGTTGATAGTTTAGTGAGAAACTAATTTGCTCTGTAAACTTTCACCTGAAGCACAATAAAAACATTTTTAAAAAATGCAAGAAAAAAAATTCATTTTACTGCTAAGAAATCAAATAGAAGTAAGACTCACTTTGAGTATTTTGCTTTGATGCAAATTCAATGACTTGATTTTGTGTGGTGAAGGACCAGGAACTAAAAGAGTTAAAATTGAAAGTCAGCCTAACAGATATGTAAAGAACCCTATTTCGTTGTTCTGCTTAAAGCAAGATATTTCTATGAATAATTCATCCCTCTCCCCATACACACACACACACACAAAGTTTTTACACTTTCACATAGGAGTTAAAATAGGAACTGTTTTGCCAAAAGAAAATAAGTAGAGTGCAAATTTCTCTTCCTGCCAAGACAGAAAATGTTCTACATCACAGCTGGGTAAGGAAATAAGATGCACTACTAGAAAATATTCTACAGGACCTACCACTTTGTGCTAAGGAACTCAGAGAAAACCCTGCAACCAACCAATTCCATTTAGTATTTATGTTACGTGGAGAATGGCTACTCTGGGGTCAGATCTTCACTTTTCTAACTGCCCTGAGAGGGAAGCTCTTGATGGGCAAAAACATATCGCTTTTTGTAAACTCATCAACTGTTAGATCTTAAGTGTACCACTTAATACACTAGAAGGAGGTCATTTCTAAAGTGGAATCTAAGGTCTTGCTCTTAATAATAGATCAAGAACTAGTTTAAACTCTGTCTCCTGGTTCCTAGTCAAGCTCAAACTTCCCCCTTATTCTTTTCCTGAATTTTGAAACCTAAAGGGAACTGGTTCCTGTATTTCCTCTTTTTTTTGAGAAATAAGTTCAAAGTACTCCTTAGAGAATGTTGGTTAAAAAGTTACTGTTACCGGGTATTTTCTGATCTTGACAGCTGTTCACCCAGTAAGATGTGCAATCAAACGCTCTTTTAAAAGAGTTAAATCTTTGGATTTCCGTTTGGTCTATCTGAGAATAGGGCAATCAAACTAATATCACTTCCTGAGTTCATAGGGCACTTTCACATACATTATCTCATTGGGAACTCACAGCAATCCCAGGAGATAAGTCTGACAGATAGGGTTACCTCAATTTAGCCAAAGAGAAAACTCAGGCTCAGTAATACTGAGAAGTTCCAAAGGGCATATCAATAAACAGTGGAATCAAAAGTCAAATCCACTTCTTTTCTATATATATTGTTTTCAGGCAAATTAACACTCAGTATCTTTTATCTACCAAGACTTCTAGTAAGGGGCTAGTGGCATGATGCATCTTCACTTGCATTTCTAAAGTTTGTCTTGATCATTCATCACCTTCAATTTACACACAATTGGTTCCAGCTAGTGTTTTTGCTAAAAAAAAATCCTTATGTCCTCAGCCTGATTCTAGATAATTCTTGAATATGCATACTCTATTTTTTAAAGTTAGTGGCTATACCAAAGACTTAGTGGGAAGCATTTAAGTATCATTTACAACCCAGTTAAGATGACGTGATCAGTATTGTTGAAAATTGCTCTGAGCATATGACAACACAGAACGAAAGAAAGATCTTGCTTTCCTTTGCATTGATTATTGCATCCTTATCTGGACTGATAAATGAATACACTATTTAGCTTGAAGAACAAGTTCCTTGAAATGGTAGAACTAACTTAATCTATCCTATGTGGGGCTCTTGGAACATAGTCTTTATGAATATGTCTTCTCAATATCAAACACAGGCAATCACTTTTCTTTCCCTTCTGTATCTGCCAAAGTTGAGATGTACTGCCAGCAATAGTTTTTTTTTTTTCTCTCTCTCTTTTTTTCCAGCTATTGTCCACACAATCATTAGTCAAACCTGCAGTGAGGTTTACAGTGCCCCTCATATGTCACAAGACTTCCACCAGTCTCTAACTGCTTTGTGAACTCGCCCTCTTTCTTTCTGGAGCCGCCATAAAACGTCTTTTACCACCCAGTGTTTACTTTATCAGTACTCCCAGGACTATCACTTGGATTTTTTTTTCCCGCCAGTAAGGGTTAAAACTGTTCGCCAGAGTAGGAGCAATGACACAGGGATAATGGCAGAGTAAATTAATAACCTAAGGGGTGCCATTCTAAATGAGTGAAATACAGCACAGGGGCTGGCAGAACACTCATCGGCTAAGAGTATATGCCAGCATTCCCTCTGTATAATTAGCTGATTGTACATGAGAAAAACCCATAATCACTACACTCTTCAGTGTATACTCTCACACACACACACACACACACACACACACACACACACAAACTATTTTAAATAGGAAATCATTTTCTGAGATAAACAGCTCTATAGTGGCTCAGTAGGGTAAGGGCAGTGCTGAATGAGGTGTCAGGTATGTGACTTTGAATATAATGATGTAGACTGCAAGAAGCAGTGTGGCGGAAGGGGAAGTACGGTTGACTGAGAATCAGGTTCCTAGGTCTAGGAAGCTCTCCAACTAGTCACATAAATTCTGTGGCACACTAGATTGAAGGTTTTCAAACTGGGCTTCATGAAGCATTAAGCATTCCCAGGGGCACACACAAAAGTGATGCTGGGAAGAAATGCTGGGTTTTCTCATGTGGACTCAGATTTCCAACTAACTTTATTTAGAAACAGACCTGCTGATATATTGATTTATTTTTAATATTTTGTTTGAATACAGGGCTCCAAAACTTTAAGTATAAAAAAATTAAACAAAATAATTTCTACAGTCTCCTTCAAGTCTAATACTCAACTCCCTGATTCCCGTGAAAAAGAAAAGAGGTGAACATCTCCATTGTCACCACCCCAAACAATCTTATCTGCCAACTTCTGATGAATTATTGATTTGGCTGCATTTAAGGATGGCATGTCTAAGATGGTCATACAAGCTCTGTGGCTTCCAAATTATCTGATGCTTCAGTTTCAACAAAAAGTCAGGAAGAACAAATTATGTTAATGAGGTATGTCATTACAAAAAACATGGCAGGAGGGAGACTGATAAGACTATAAGAAAAGGGACTCTTTAGTTCATCGCCTCATGCTGGAGCTATTTCTTCCAACCACTATGGAGCGGGAAAGAGATCTGATTAGTTAGAGTATGAGCTACTGTTTGAGCCACATTTTCTAATGGACAGGGTCACTGTTTCTTACGAGATATACAGCCACAGTCCACCTCCTTGGTCTATAGACTCAAGTTTGAAGAGAGCAAAAGTCCCTGCTTAATCTTGAAGTTTTCACTGACTAATAGCCATTGGACTACTAGGTACTGGCTCAGCTGTTAAAGCACTACTTTGATTCTTCGTTCACTACCATCACTTGCATAAGGTGTTCTTAGGAGCACTGTCAAGAAGAACAGTTTTAGCTGGGCAAGACTGAGACATTCTGGGGTTCCTTGATCATCAAAAAAATCCATCCTAATTCCCCCTCATAAAGTAGAAAAAAAATTATTTAAAATACAAGAAGGATGTTCAGGACAGACCAAAGCTATCAGTATGACAGTCAACCTTTCTTATGTAGTCAGACATACTAATACATAATTTGCACCTATTCTGACCTCTGAGATTTCCCTATCCTCTTAGGTTTAGAAAATTCAAGGCCAGCCCCAAGGATTTGGGACAATCCTTGGAGGGCATAGGTTCACCTAAAATTTATGGCAAAGATAACTCGTCATTCAGACCCTAAACATCATTTTAGGGTAAATAAGCGTAAACAAAAATTCTTTAGGGTACTTAACAGTCCTCAAGGGTGTAATCCACAGGGTGCACACATTGTGTGTGAGCGAAACATTTCCATGGCTTGTCAGAATTTCGTTTTGCCACTGGGGTATATTAGATATCAAAAACATACAACCCCAAAGAATCCACAAGAAAACTATGGGAACTAATAGAAGATTTCAGCAAAGTACCAGGATACAAGATAGACATACAAAAATCAGTTGGATTCCTTTACACCAACAAAGAGAACCTCGAAGAGGAAATCACCAAATCAATACCATTTACAATAGCCCCCAAGAAGATAAAATACTTAGGAATAAATCTAACCAGAGA